>NW_021703774.1:92692113-92727288 GCF_005190385.1 Monodon monoceros
GTGTGTGTGTGTGTGTGTGTGTGTGTGTGTGTGTGTGTGTGTGTGTGGTGATCATTACTGGAAAACAATCTTCTGGAATCTGAAACAGAAGGTCACAGTATCATCTTGAAGTCTGCCCATCACATAGTGTAACCTGGGGATGAGATTGAAATGGAGAGATTCAGAACACTGCCTCAACACTGGGCAAACGATGTTCTCTAATAGTGTGGTCCCAGGTGTGGTCCCCAGGCCAGCAGCAACAGCATCACCTGAAAACTTACTAGAAATAAAATTTTCAGACCTTACCCCAGATCTACTGAATCAGCAACTCTGGGGGTGGGGCCCAGCAATCTGTGTGATTGTGGTGCTGCCAAAGTATAAAAACCACTGTTCTCCAAAGAGTCCTCCCCAAGGAAATACCCTTTTCTTCCTAGGCTATTGAACAAAAGCGACCAGAAACATATTCCTATGGCCTAACCTACTTCTTAGCACAGAGCCTCCATATGTATCAATAGTTTTGTTCTGGAGAACATTAAGTCACGGACAGAAGTGTCAAGATGAAATTAACATTATTTTATGTACTTGATCCAAAAAATTAAAAAATGAGGGCAATCAGAGACATAATATTCTAATTTCCTATTGTAGTTTGCTTTTTCCTCTAGGTTTAATAGCTTAACAACTTTTGAACTGGACAAGATCTTGGCATTTGTCTAGTCCAACTAAAGCCCAGAAGAGCCATCATGTGCCCAAGTACATGAGGTTGTTTACAGCAGAAAGCATAAAGACAACCCAGGCCTTTGGCCTAAAATTAGCTCACTGCTTTTCCAGTGAACTAATACACTGTGCTACTTTTTGAAAGATAAAAATGCCATAGAAATTGAGGGAACTTAAGAGAAATTTTTTCTGAAATTCTAATCTGGCCTATCCCTAAACCCAGTTTCCTAATGCTTTTACAGATTCTGTAAAAGACATCTGCTCAAGTGATGGGTGACATTGCTATTGTCCAAAAAGTCATAGAGGAAATTTTCCTAAAAATCATAGGGTTAGATGGTGGATGGATGGATAAAAACCATTGAGTAGGGGATCAAAATCTCTTAGGTAAAGAATTACAGTTTTTAAAACGTCCTCCACTCCCCAAACACACACACTCCTGCGTCCCAGGAATCTCTAAGAGACTCCTCCTGCCCTCTCTCCCCAAGTTGAGATTCAATCATTGCTCCTGAAGTAAGTCTCCATGGTGAATTCCAGGATGCATTCTTCCTCCCAAGAGGATTCTTTGATTTAGCATGAAGTTCAAAGCCCCTGTAAAAGAGAGAAATGTCCATGTAAGAATGTCTGGAATGGCTGTATCAGGCTTTCTTGGGGACTGAGAACCTTGCGTTGATAAGAGAGGTATTGCAATGCGGTCACTGGGGCTGCCATGTGACAGTATCAGAAGAATGTAGTAGCTTTGTGTGGAATAACATTAAAACAATGCCTACAAAATGACTAAGTCAGTTACAAAATATAATTGTTCTAATACTCAGATTATTATCGTTAAGTATTTATAAAATATTTTCAAGGACTCTATCATAAGTCGGTTTTACTCTATTTTCTTTTCCCAGCAGATTTAAACCTGGTCTCCCTCCTCACAAGCCCATGGCATCAGGCTTTCCATACGTTTCACATACAAGGGGTACCAATTAAAAGCGTTGTTACCCGTTTTTTGACAGATCTTCAGGAGTCAATCATCTTCCTAGAAATTCACATTAAGACCTTCGTTAGCAAGTTGTATGCACTTGATTTTGCCTGATTTTAATACAGAGGTACTATTTCTAGTACACCAGGAAACAGTTAAATGAGATCAGCTAGAATTGCCTTCAGCCAACAGGGAACTTGTACATCCCCCTTCACTAACCTTGCATTTGATTACGCTATAATCAAATCACAAAGGAGGGAATGGTTAGATCGCCCACAGTAAATATAATACAACAAATCTACACTTTCCAGTTTCAGGATAGGACAAGCCTGTGGAGACAATGTGACATGATGCTAAAAATAGAGAAGAACCTTGTAGTCAGAAGAGAAAGTTTCACTCTTTACTCACTGAGTAACGGTAGGCAGCTCAAAGTCTGATCTTTCCATCACCTGTTAAATGGAGATGGTAATGACAGTACCAGCTTTACATATAAGAAAAAGTGGCCACCAACACCCAAACTAGAGTGTTTTAAATATATTCTAGCCTTATCATCAGCAATTCTACCTTTGGAGTAGAATTATAGGGTCCAAAGAGATTCTTACACAGATCATTAAGGGTCACATACATGGACATTGACTTCAGCATCCTTTGGAGTGAGGTAACTAGAGGTAATCTGGGTGCACATCACTGAGAGAATGCGTAGAGGAAGTTATTTGCCATTAGGTAAATGTATCATAGGGAAAATGTACACATTGTATGGCAGTTAGAAGCAAGGGACTAAATGTACACAGAGTACGTGGATGAATCTTAAATATACGGTCCTGAGGAAAATTTTAAAGTAAATAGAATTATAAAACATAAATTAAATGTAGACAAAGACATGCATTTTGAAAGAACATGTACAAACCAAAAGGTACAGAATGAATACATTATAATGGTTACCTGTGGGGAGGTGGAATGGGAATGAGCAATAGGAATAAAATGGAAGAAAATAAAAAATAACAGAGGAGTCTTGCTTTGACCAGTGATGATAATGTGCCATCAACTGAGGGAATCATTAACTCAATCCTCTGATGTCCAGACAGTGAAAAAAAAATTATATAAATGGTATTTGTCAAGAAGATAATTGTTGCCTCCCCGCCAAACTCTTCATCTCTTTCTTTCAACTCTTCATTGAAGAATTTTCCTTCCTTTGATCCTCATTCATTAACAATAGCAATTCTTCCATTAGAAAAATTGATATGAATAACTTATTTATATATTGTTTTTTGTATCCCATTGTCTTATTCACTCTAATACTATTTTTTTTTATTACTGGATAGAAAGAAAAGATTAAAATAAAAGGCCCTCCTTTTTATGGTGGAATTTAACACCAAGGTAAATGGGTGGACTCTTTGAGAGCATGGTGGGTCCTCCACTGGTGCCAGGTCACAGACATTAAATGTCATCAGAGACCTGTGACTGTAGATTGAAAATTTGAATAAGATCTCATATATAATCAAAAAATATCACAAATAGCTGATTATTCTCTTCTCTCTTTGAAAGTTGGCTTAAATTAGAAGTTTTCAGGTCAAGGTGGTCCCCCTACCATTCTTCCCCAACACACACATGGCTTATTCAGTGAATATGTCTACTTTAATCTACTAATGCCTTTGCGATTTTGTGTGTGGAGTGATACAGGAGAAGTGAGGTACAGTTGAAAGGCTTGAATAACTAGGACTTGGGGGTAACAAATAAAAGACTGATTAAGGTAAAACGCAGCTTAATGGATGCACATCCAGTTTGTTGCCCAGCAAAATCTCTCTCATCAGTCACCCTCACACTGCCTAGTCATCTTGTTTACCCCCACCGAGGAAGTGGAGGAGCTACAGTGAGAGGCTCTCTTTTATGTATTAACAAAAGGGCAGGCGTTTGTAGGTGTAATGTGGAGGAGGTTTCTTATTCTGTGGATTATGTTTAACTTGTCACTTTGTCATCTTTCTTCTGTGTTTCTTATATTCCCGCTTTTACATCTTCACGTTGTTTTACTGACTCCTTTTTCCATGAGATGTTAAGGGTCATCAAGTTTTCATAGCCATTGTCAAGACACTGTCATTTTTTCAGGAAAAGCACTCACTGCACTTGTCCCCTTCTACCTGGTAACTTCTTTGTGATATTTAAAGTGTTGAAGACTCTTCTTGTTCTTTCCTCATTTTGATTACTCAGTCTCCCAGATCTTCTAAGGCAATGAAAGAGCATAATATTTGGCCTGCCCTCAAGAGATTTATCTTCCAAAATATCTTTCAAAAATAGTCTACAGTAAGAGCATTGACAAATAAGAGCCTTAGACATCTCTTGCTCTCTCTCTCTTGCTGTCTCTTTTTTTACTTGATTTAGGAGCATTTCTGTAATAATTATTTCACCAGCATGCTCTGTGACTTCCAGGAAACATCCAAATATTGAATAAAATAAAGAATTTTAAGACACCATTATTTATGGTATACTGACTTAAGTGGATGAATTTAATTTTAGTCATCTGTGGGAGCTTAAATTCTATTATGATGTCCAAATAAGAATAAAATTCCATCTATATTATTTGCCTGGATTTCCTGTGGCCTAGTATTGCAGAGCACTGGAAAGTTCCACAAAGAAATGTGTTGACCAGGCTGGATGCTGCCAGTTGCTCTAACCAGTCATGGTTAGAAATTAAAGGCACAGGAAGGTTGATTATTTTCTCTCCTGGTTTCTAAGGAAATACTGCTAGAATTTATGGACCCAAAGGGAAGAATGGAGTAGATGAATGATATTTTGTAATAATAAGAGCAGGTGTTGGTCATGGTATAGCCTTCTCTTGTCGTCTTGAGGAGCAGTTCAGACAACCAGCTTTCCTTAAATGCATTTCTACTCTGGTGCCTGGACTGAAATATACAATGCACAACTCTTCAAAAATCCTATGATTCAAAGCATAATCTTCATTTTCTGTTTCCCCTCAGAATGATTTGTCAGAAAAGAAAAGAACTGTGTCAAACAAATCTCCAGAAAAGCAAAATAACATAACCAATAAAGTCAATCATTTCTTTGATCATTTTCTTTATATTATCTTAATAATTTCTTACAGGAAAATCCAAAATCTACATTTCAAATGTTCTTACAGCTGACATGGGAGCAAATACATGGTTTGCTAGCTTTTCCCCCACAAGCCTTGATGTCACCAAACACATAATGCTTAATAATATAGGGCTGAAACTTTAATGTGAGAACTGGGAGAAGGTCCAGTCAGAGGCAGCTGTGTTGGAGTTAATGGAAATGATGAGGGGAGGGGAAGTGGGAAAGCACCAGTCAAAGGTGGTAAGGAGCTGGGAAACATGGCTGAGAAATAAGCTGAGGGAGAGATTTGGACTTCTGCTCTTTTCTATCCATCCTCATTGCACTAGAAGGGCAATAAGGATGTTTGCTGTATTGCCACTGCAGGACAGAAAACCAGCCAGGTCAGTGCAATGTTAGCCAGAAACAACAGAGCAGTGCCAGAGGCCAGCTAGAGGGGAAGCAGGTAACAATATATGCAGAAAGAGCAGCAGCCCCTGAGAATTCCTTCTACCCTTTCCCTCCTCTTTCCATATGCTGACGTTGTGCTAGCTTTGCAATGTGTCAACCTAGCTAGTATGAACTACATTTCCAAGAATTCTTTTTCTCTGTATTTCCAGTTAAAGACTTTTGCACAATATTAGATAGTAGAAGTGACACAGCATTCAGATTGTTTTGGTTTGGTTTGGTTTTGGGGTGTGTTTTTTTTGGTTTTTTTTTTGTTTTTCCTCACAATGTCAGAGCAAGATAACCAGGAGTTTTTGAAGTTCATGAACATTGTCACCTTGCTGGCTTACTTCATGGACATGCAAATGATCCAGATTCTCCTAGAAACTCCTTCATGTTTTCTGATTCAAGAGCTAGATGTCTTGGGTCCACGATGAAGGGTTCCAACATCTCACTGCTGTGAGGTTGAAAGCAGTGAGAACTGACACAGGTTCCCATCCAGCATTGCAGGTTCCAACTCATGCTTATGAGCTCCAGTTTTTCCTTGCTGTCTCTGACTTTATATCCACATTTCCTTTCTGACTGACTTCTCTACAGACTTCAAACTCCAGCATCAGAAATGAAGACAACAGCCCGGCAGAGACTGTTTAACCAGCTCTTTCTACTGTGTAGGCTTGAATCACCATAACAAATCCATTAATGTAGCGAAATAGATGTATTTCCTTCAAGTGATTCTCCCTAGACTATACAGAGATCCAGTATGTTACAAGCAAAGGAAAAAGCTTTCAGAAAGAACAGTCCCCTAGGTGAAGGCATGACAAAATTTGTCAAGGAACAGGGTCAACTGTGGAGAAGAGGAATGGCAAGGGGGTCATGAAAGAGTCTTGCTCCCCTACTGGGATGACTTTCCCATTCTACCCCTATTCCTGAAATTTACCACAAGGATCACAGTTAGCCTGGAATTTAACATTTTCATGAAAGCTAGTTGATACTCCCAGAGGACTATGAACTCACAGGCACACTAACAAGACATCTGATACCAGGATTAAAAAACAAACAGAAAAACTTATACCTGAAAAATAAGGCTTAATTAACCAGAGAGATAAATTTTTAAATTAAACATTATAATTGTCTTCAAAAAGATGAGGAAGATATTATTAACATAAAGAAAGAACTAGCAGTTATAGAGTATAACCAAGTGGAAATACTGTAGCAGAAATATAAAATTTGAAATAAAGAACTCAATACATGGTATAATAGAAGAATAAATACAGTTGAAGAACAAGTTAGTGAGCTGAAAGGTGAGAATGAAGAAATCTATGAAAGCACTAGGAAGAAAGTTATGGAAAATATAAAGGAAGATTTAATAAGAGATGTGAAGAACAGAATTAGGAGAGTCAACATTTATATGAGAGTCACAGAAAAAGGGAGAAAAACAATAAAAAGTAAAGGTCTACTTGAAAGAATGAAGACCAATTATTTCCCAGAATTAGAGAAAGATGTAAGACCTTGGAATGAAAGGGCTCATAAAGTATAAAATGGCATAATGAAGAAAAGAACTGTACTTATACATCTTATAATAAAATGTTAAAAATTAAAAGACAGAAAAAAATTCTAAAATGCTGCTGGAACAAACTGCAGATCACCTATAAAGAAGTAAGTATAAAAGTAATATCAGATCTTGCAACAGTAACCTAAATGCAAGAAAACAATAGATATTGTTTTGAAAGAAAAGAACTTCATTTTTGTACTTTCACAGCCAACTAAGCTATTACTGAAATGTGACAGAAAAATTTCTTTGGGGGCATATAAGGTCTCAGAAGTTTACTGCACAAGAACTTTAAAAAAAAAAAAACCTTTTGGAGAAAGTGCTTTAGCAAAACGAGCAAGAAACTCAGAAGGAAGCTATAAAATACGTAGTGTTTCAGTTAACCAGTACTGCATAACCAATCACCCCAAAGCTTAGTGGTTTAAAACAATAGCATTTCTTTTGCTCACTAGTCTGCAAACTAGGCAGGTCTCTAGGGACAGCTCTCTCTACCCACTTTAGCAGTGGCTCAAAGGTTGGTGTGGAGAATTATCTGAAGGTTCACTCACTCGTGTGACGGGCTCCTGGGCTGAAGAAGACTCAATCACCTGAAGAGTGGAATAGCTGGAACTGCATCAGTATCTCAAATGTAGCGCTGACTCTCCATGTGATCTTTCCAGCACAGGGACTTCAAGGTAGCCAAATGTATAGCATATTGACTCAGGACTCCCAAGGCATGTGCCTCAAGAGAAAAAGCCAAGTGGAAGTCATATTGCTTTTTGACCTAGCCTATTCCATCTTGTCTGTCAAGTACGAGTATGATATTTTACATTGTTTACAAGCTAACAAGTTAGCCTGCCACATTTTTATGAATGCTGGCAGAAGGCACAAGACTCTTGGGTCAAAGACAAAGGATAGATCATTACCTGCAGTAATAGCATTAGATGGAGAATAAGCATTTTCTTCCACTAATGCCTGGAGCCCCAGTTCCACAGGGTGATGAACAGAGGGTCAAGTGACAACTCCTCATACACTGGGTTGCATTACAGAAGAGGAGCATTGAGCTTAGGAAATACAAATATATTTTACTGGACAGTAAACATGCTCATCCTTTGCTCTGGAGAGTGACACTATCTCTATTCCAAGACTTTAAGCAAATCTGTCCTTTGCTCTGGAGGGAGATAACTATTTTATCTTCTAAGTCAGTTTATTACATAAATATCCTTCCAAAGTTAGTCTAGAACAAATGTGGTCAATATCTCTGCTTGGAAGACATGATGAAATGCAAGAAACTGACAGAGAATTGTCTCTCAGGAGTCTCATTTCTACTGCATTTTATTTGTTAGAAGGATAAATATTTACTAAGGGAGATTGAGGCACAAGGACTTCTGCTTCCAACAAAGATGGAGTAACAAGGATCAGATTCACTCTCTAGTCTGAAACCAAAAACTGGACAAAATATATGAAACAATGTTTTTCAAAACATTGGAATTAGACAATGAGTGATGGTAATCCCTGAGAAAACAAACAACATAAACCCTATGATTGCTCCAGCTACTGACTTGAGAGAGTTTTCAGGCCTTGACATAGGGATAGGGATCACAAGCAGAGCTCAGAAAATTCCCTGAGACAGAGCTGAGTGTCCAGGGAGATCAAGGTGGTTAGAGTTCCCAGGGCAGAGTACAGGAGAGGAGAGAGCTGTATCCAGAGATGGAACCATTGGACTAATAAACTTACTAAAAGTTACTGCTATCTTAAAAAAAAAAAGAACTGAAAAACCAAAAGAATTTCAAGTCTCAAGATCATTTATATCAACCCAGAACTAAAACTGCAGAAAATAACAATAGGCAAGAGCTAGAGGACAGAAGAGAATTTTTTTTCAAAAAAATGGAAATTAAAATGTGTTAAGATGATTGTCTGCTTGTATAGGAGGGAAATATGAAGGGTAATAAATTGACAGAAAAAAGTATGTGTAAGTAAGCCATACAAAAAGAAAAATAGAGTATTATTTTTAATTGGCTAGATTATAATTTAATCTACCCAGAGGCAGGATAAAATAGTTTTTAAGGAAAACAAGGTAATTAGAATATATAAAATGAGCTAGCAGAAATGTTTTAATATAAGAGTAATTAAAATAAGAATATATGGATAAATTTAGTGATCAAAAGAGGAGAGTTTTGGGCTTCCCTGGTGGCGCAGTGGTTGAGAGTCCGCCTGCCGATGCACGGGACACAGGTTCGTGCCCAGGTCTGGGAAGATCCCACATGCCGCGGAGCGGCTGGGCCCGTGAGCCATGGCCGCTGAGCCTGCGCTTCCGGAGCCTGTGCTCCGCAACGGGAGAGGCCACAACAGTGAGAGGCCCGTGTACCGCAAAAAAAAAAAGAGGACAGTCTTAGTTTATGTTTGCAAAACCAGGACCAGGAGTAAGTAGTTTACAAGAATCACCCAATTATAAGAAAAGGATAAAGAGAGTTGAAACTAAAAGGAGAAAAGACAAATATGCACCAAAAGAAAGCCAGGATAGAAATTTTAATATCAAAATACACTTGAAAATAAAAACATCATAAGAGTTGAAGAGGGATGTTCTCTAATGCTAAAAAAAAATGCATAATCATCCAAGAAGTCGCAACTGGTAATTGGAAATACTAACTCACCTCTCTCATAAAGTGATATGTGAAGCAGAAAATTTCTTGAGAATTAAAATTAATTAGCTATAATGAAAAGAGCATGGGATTTGATATCAATTCAAATTGATCTCATCTCTATTGGGTTCCAGTTTTCATCTCTATTTCCTAGCTTTGCCCCTTTCAACAAGTCACTTATCTTTGAATGTCAATATCCTCCTCAAAGAGGATACACAATACCTAGCTGACCAACTGTGTGACTTGTTTGCCTCTCTGAGTCTCAATCTCCAATTTCTATGGTAGATATTTAAAAGTACCTGCTATGCAAAACTCACCAGGTTGGTCAGCCTTAAATAAGAAAATGTATGTAAAGTGTTTGGTGAAATGTGATGTCCAATATTTTATTATTGTTGTTCTTATCATTATAACAGCAATTTGCTCACTGTTTAGCTGTACTGATTTAAAAGTTAGAACATGTCAGTGTAATAATATTATCATGTATGTCCACAGAATACATATATTTTCACACTATTTTTCACCACCCAAAGAGTTAGGTGTTGATATCCCCACTGTAAAGACAATGACACTAATTCAGAGAGTTCATGGAACTTGACAAGGACCATCTAGCTAGAAAACTAGAGCCTGTGTTGAACTCATATCATCTCGACACCACTGTTAAAATACATTATATTCACCAAGTAAAATACATGTAACAAATATTCTAATCAAACAGTGAAGTGACACTCTGGAATGAGTACAAACTAGAAAAGGAGATGGCCCCTTATCCCTTAATGAGCTGTGGAGGGCATAAGGAAGTCATTAGAGAAGCAGTCAGCTTTCATTGCACCTCAGAGCATGAGAGAAACTGCAATGTCATAAATGCAGTGAGACGTCTATTTCCCTGAGTCCTCAGCCAATGGTAGCCAAGAATGGCACAGACAGCTTGATACTGTCAACTTCCACACAATGCTCTATTTCAGAGGAAATGTATGGGGATAGTTTCCTTTCCTACACATGGCGTTTCCTCAGAAACCACAAAATGAAACCAGATGCTGAAACAAAGGAATGGTCTTTCTTAGCAGGGGTGGAACCAGTTGAATGCCCCGGTCTCTGTTCTCTCACTTATCAACAGCATCCAGGAACCCACTGCCTTTCTAAGCAGGAAAGGCACTCCATGTGCAATGGAGCCAAGAGGATAAGAAGAGTCTCAGTGGTGCGGTTGTTTGGAAGACACCCAAGGCATCTGTCAAGCACCTTCTCTCAGTGTTAGTGAAAGGCAAGACTAGGTTAAAATTGTGAGGAAGCCACTGTAAGTCCTCTCCCCTCCCCCATCCCATATTTCAGAATCTTCTTGCTGGGAAAGTCCCATTTCCCTTTCCACTTACTGGCCAGCTTTCTCCTGCTTCCTCATTGCTCTGGCTACAAATCTCATTTTAATCATTTACACCTAGGGGTAAGAACAAAAGCTTTTGTTCTGGGGACCTTCACTCTTCAAGCTCCATCTCCAGTTGTTGACTGAGAATCTCAGTCACCTTATTGAGGCAATTTTGAGGAGAAAGAGGAGGAGCTTTGGGTGAAAGAAGCTGAGGGTCCTTCCAGGCCTGTGAAATCTCAGAGCTGAGGTATAGACTTCCTCCCAGGACTGCAGGGCAAAGGAGTGGGCAATTCCCTTTTCACTCGCCGGCTGTGAGATCCAAATCGCACCATT
Organism: Monodon monoceros; assembly: GCF_005190385.1. Classification (NCBI taxonomy): domain Eukaryota; kingdom Metazoa; phylum Chordata; class Mammalia; order Artiodactyla; family Monodontidae; genus Monodon; species Monodon monoceros. The sequence continues at coordinate 92,703,141 of NW_021703774.1, forward strand.
TATTAACTGAGAATTTTGAGGAAGTAAATTTTGTGGCTACCATGTCAGTGAGGTGGAAAAAATCCCATTAGGGGTCAGTGGGCTGTTTTACCAACCACAAAGAGGAAATTAAAATCTTTACCCACTGAAGCATGTAGCTCTGCTATTTTGGGACCAGGAGTGATTAAACCAGTATTAGGAGAAAAGCAAACACAAATTATGAGAGTTTCTAATTAAATAACACACTTCAACCTTAGACTTTCCAGCAGAAGGCAAGACTTGAGAATAAACGTGGTCCTATCTTTTTTACTTTTAACCATAAAAGTTATCCACATTATGAACTTCTCAAGGGAAACTAGTTAACCAGAGCCTAACCTGCTGGGGTATTATCAGAGCTGAACTGATTGAGGAAAGAAAATATCTAACTCCAGTCAGCTCTGTGTGGATGTAGGAAAATACTCACCTCCAGCCTGTTCTAGCCATTCTGTCCCACCTAAGGGGAGAGGGGGCAGGAAGTGAGAAACACTTCTGAAGTTCCCAGTCCAGAGGCACAGGCTCACTAAAAGACTGAGACCTAATCATAGGACTATAGAACACTTCCCTCTCCCACACCTCACCACCACATTACTAAAGGCCTCTTGACAGCAGTTCCTTTCACCTGCATCATGTCTAGCTATCAAGATCCAGCAAGGATGTGGAGCAACAGGAACTCTCATACATTACTGATGGGAATGCAAAATGGTACAGCCACTTTGGAAGACAGTTTGGTAGTTTCTTACAAAACTAAATATATTCTTACCATATGATGCAGCAATCATACTCCTTGGTATTTACCTAAATGAGTTGAAAACTTATGTCCACACACAAGCCTGCAAAAGGATAGTCATAGTGAAACGGAACAGGACCCTATGGTCCTTGACCCCCATGTCCTCTGCCTGCCTTTTTTCTATGGAAAAACTTTAGCTAAAGAATAAGTTTAATCAAAGAAGTCAGAAAATGCAGAAACAAAGGAAAACAGTCCAACAAGACTAAATAATAATAGTTTAGTCGTTAAGCATAGTCAAGGACTTTTAGTTCCTTCTCAAGGGCTATAGATAATATTCTGAGCCATATCCTGTGAGCTGTCATTTAGGTACTGAAACCCCTACCACGTAGAAAAATTAACTACATGATGACCAGACTGTAACCATGACATGAACTGCCACAATTCTAAGAACTGGCCTCAAAGAAATAGGAAAAAACTGACCCTGGAACTGAAGATTTACTGTACTTAAAACAATCAAGATGACACTGATCAGACCACCCCATGACCAATTTCAAGATGACTTTCAGAGCTGACTGTGCTGTTGCTACATGTAGCCCCCTCCCTCCGCCTATAAAAGCTCTTGCCCCCGATTGTCAGTTGGGAGGGAGTTGGCCTCTGGACAGGAGTCCGCCCTCCCCCACATTTGCCGGCATCCAAAATAAAGCAAACTTTCCTTTCCACAAATCTTGGCTCTTTATTGGCTTTTGAGCAGTGAGCAGCTGGACCCCCCCACTTTCAGTTACAATAGCAGCTTTATTTATAATTGCCAAAACTTGGAAGCAACCAAGATGTCCTTTAGTAGATGACTGGATAAATAAACTGTGATACACCCAGACAATGAATATTATTCAGCACTAAAAGGAAGTGAGGTATCAGGCTATGAAAAGACATGAAAGAAACTTAAATGTGTATTACTAAGTGAAAGAAGCTTATCTGAATAGGCTACATACTGTATGATTCCAACTCTATGACATTCTGGAAAAGGCACAACTATGGAGACGATAACAAGATCAGTAGTTGCAAAGAGTAGGCACAGGGAAGGATGAAAAGGCAAAGCACAGAGGAATTTTAGGGAGCTAAAAATATGATTTTAAAAAGATGTATAAATGTTATTATACATTTGTCCAAATCCGTTGAATGTCCAACACCAAGGGTGAACCCTTAGAACTTTGGGTAATTATGATGTGTCAATGTAGATTCATCTGAAGTTAAAAATGTACCATTCTGATGGGTGATGTTGATAGTGGGGTAGGCTATGCATGTGCCTAAGGGGTGTATAGGAAATAGCTATACATTCCTCTCAATTTTATAAAACAATATATTAAAAAATATAAAGACTTTAAAAAAAGAAAGAACCATTTGGCCATGCTATCTCAGTGTCTGACCACTTCCACCAAAAAGAAAAAAAAACCAAGTAAATGTCACTTTTCACTACCAAATCTATGTGTAAGTTGCATGGCTGTTTGTTTAATAACAAGGGAGTGTGGCTGGAAAGTCAGAGCTAGTGGTGGAACCCAAAGTGAGTAAAGACCACACAGAGGCTTTTTTCATAAGCTATCTTCTTTGGTTATAAATCCTCAATAAAACCATAGTTTTATAACAAACATTTAGTGGAATCAAACTCAGGCATCTCAAGATTGTTATTAATTTCATTCACATTCAATCGGTCCAGTGTTGCTGGCCTGACACCTGGAGACCATTAATTAAGCGATAGCAATGGCAGCAGGTGGTGATGTATTTCAAGTGTGCTTGCAAAAAATATTTTTTAAACAACTATTTTGGCAACAAAGTTCAGACCAAGCCCTTTCAGGTTAGTAGGGCTTTAGGTCACGTTTTGAAAGGCAAAGAGATTTCCTGTACAATAATCTTCCTCTATCTTTACTTCAACTGCAAGGTAAACTCACTGTAAGACATTTAATTTATTTTTCCCAGCAAAAGGATGATTGATTGCACCCAAATGAAGAAGGGGGTTCAGGAAGAGGAAAAGATAAATGAGCATTCCTCTGCCCAAAGGACACACTCAAACTCTTATGCTTAGCCCATAGGACGGTTCTGCTCTCCATCGTCCATATGCTGTAGTCTGGGGATCCAGTAGGGAGCAATTACCAACCATGTGTGCACACAGCATAAAGCATGGAGCACCGTGCAGCCTCCAAAGACTCTCAGTGTAACCAGAGTATATAGTTTCCTTTAAAACAACAATATTACACTAACTATTCTCACACTGCCATGGAACCTGATTAAATGCTGGAAAAAATCTAAGCTTTTCTGCCTCAACCACTGCCTGGATTTGGAGAGGAAGAAAAGACAGAAAGGAACCCATAATGGGGGGTGAAGAGCTTGTCAGAAAAGATTTCACAGGAAGGATATCCCTTGGGCTGAGACTTGCAATATGAGTGGATACTCTTCTGGAATTCTGGAAGAAGGGGCAGTCTGAGTCAAGATTCAGAGGTGAGAAACAGCCTGGCATATCACATTCATGACTTCCACCTCATCCTCATTGCCTGGTGTGTGCTCATGATTTGGGATGGTAGCATCAAAGCCTGCACTGTTTAAGTGGTTCTCTCCTACTCTCTTCCCAGTGCCTGGGGTGCCAGATCCATTCTAAGGAGTTCTACCCTAGGCAATGAGCAACCTCAGAGTTTTAAGGCAAAGATAGCATGATCAGAGCTGTGCCTCAGAAAGATCACTCGGGTAGCAGGAAGAAGGATGAATGGCAGAACCATTCGGAATTAAATGTAACAGCCCAGAAAGAGTAAGAAAAGTTGCTGGCCTGAACTCAGGGCCAGACTAAAATATGTGGAGAACCTGAGTTGGCTAATTATTTGCCCCTACAAACTGGTATTTTCTCGTATTTGCTCTACATGTGTTTAGAGAAGGGACTGGGTGCTAATCAACACCCAGCCCTGTATTGCCGCAACCCACCTGCTTGCCAAGGCAGCTTAGAGACCACCTGCTGTTACCAAAGCAGATTCCGTGAAGGCCTCAACTCTCACTCCAACAGCTGCCATTTCCTCCTTAGAGGATTATGGTGTAAACAAAATTTCCAATGGTCTTTAAGCACCCCTTATAGATTAGCATTCTAGGCTTTAAGTTGGCTTGACATATCTCTTGGTCTGTCTCTGCTTAAACTAAATCATAGCAGAGTATTTAGGTAGGAAAAGATAGACACAGGCACTATTAAAAAGGAGAATGTGACGTGGTGACTGAAAAGCAGGAGATAAGGCAGAGGGAAAAAGTCAGTAATGGACAATGAGAAAGAAGAACTGGAAAGGTAGGAAAAGAAACTTGAAATAGATGGGTCTTAGAAGCTGCATTAGGGCTGAATAACAGCCCCCAAATCACAGATGCTTAACATAGGAAAGTCTCAATCATGCAAAACCCAATGTAATTCCCAACAGGGAGGCCCTCCTGGGAGGCTCTTCACCAATAGTGGTGACTCAGGCTATTTCCACCTGTGGCTCTGCCTTCTCATGGTTTTAAAATTGCACTGGTGTCAGTCTGCCAGCAGGTGTTTAGAGGATCATGAACCTCAGTTCAGAAGTAATGTATCACTTCCTCTCACATTGTTGGCAAAAACTAGTCATGGGGCCCACCTGGACATAAAAGGGACTAGGAAATGTAATATCCATCTGGGTGCTACTGTCCAACAACTCTGCACCACGGAAAGGGACCCCCAAAATGGTCATCTCCCAGCCAACTCTGCCACAGACAACAAGGGGAGACAAAATTCAAACATGAGTAATTGATAAAGATTTTTTTTTTTTTAGATTCCATTACGAACCTAGGGACAGGACAGGAATAAAGATGCAGATGTAGAGAATGGACTTGAGGACACGGGGAGGGGGAAGGGTAAGCTGGGATAAAGTGAGAAAGTGGCATGGACATATATACACTACCAGATGTAAAATAGATAGCTAGTGGGAAGCAGCCGCATAGCACAGGGAGATCAGCTCGGTGCTTTGTGACCACCTAGAGGGGTGGGATAGGGAGGGTGGGAGGGAGATGCGAGAGGGAGGGGATATGGGGATATATGTATATGTGTAGCTGATTCACTTTGTTATAAAGCAGAAACTAACACACCATTGTAAAACAATTATACTCCAATAAAGGTGTTTAAAAAAAAATTTGTTTTTCATTCATCAAATGAATGGGTAAACAAAATGTGGTATATACATAATATGGAATATTATCCAGCCTTAAAAAGGAAGGAAATTCTGACACATACCAAAACATGAATGAACCTTCAAAATATTATGCTAAATAAAATAGCCAGTCACGGGCTTCCCTGGTGGCGCAGTGGTTGAGAGTCCGCCTGCCGATGCACGGGACACGGGTTCGTGCCCCGGTCCGGGAGGATCCCACATGCCGCGGAGCGGCTGGGCCCGTGAGCCATGGCCGCTGAGCCTGCGCGTCTGGAACCTGTGCTCCGCAACGGGAGAGGCCACAGCAGTGAGAGGCCCGCGTACCGCAAAAAAAATAAAATAAAATAGGCAGTCACAAAAGGACAAATATTGTATGATTCCTCTTCTATGAGGTACCTAGAGTAGCCAAAGCATAGAGACGAAAAGCAGACTGGTGGTTGCCAAAGCTTGTGGGGAGGGTGAATGAAGAGTTGTATTTAATGGATATAGAGTTTTGGGGAAGACAAAAATGTTCTGGAGGTGGATGGTGGTGATGTTTGCACAATACTGTGAAGGTACTTAATGCCACAGAGATGGACAGTTAAAATGGCAAATTTTATGTTATGTATACTTTTCCACAATAAAATTGTTTAAAATTTTTCATGAAGTTCCCTAGTCCTGCTTAGCCCTGTAAAAATATGTAACAATGAATACTTACCAGGCATAAACCCTTCCAGGAAAGGGTTACCTATAAACAGAAAAGACATAACTTTTAATCAAAATATATATATATGTGTGTGTATTATCTACTATAATTGAATTAATAGCCACAGAATAATTTGTCTCCAAGGCAACCTTCAACTCTAGTAGAAACTGAATCCCACAGGTTTTCAGGTCTAGGCAAAAAGCAACTGGGTTTCTTTAAGGCTTTGCCTAGTTCCCTTCAGACTTGGATATGTACCCCAAATTTGTGGCAACTTGATCTAGCACACGAATAAGGACTGGAATATCAGTGGAAGAAAAGCATGAGAGCAAAACATATATATACAATATGGCACTTCTTTTTCAAATTAATATGATATTATATACATAGTATATATAATATATATAATATTATATATATGCATGTATCACTTAAAAATTAACAGTAATCTACTGTAAGCAGTGTTATCACAAGAGATGGTTGCTTTCTTCTGTATACTTGTCTTCTTTTTCCAAAATGTAATAAGTGTGTATTACCTTTAAAATCTACTAGTCTAAAAGGCACATAGTTTCTCAGGCTCTGAGATGGTTGATCTTGTAAACTTTGGGAAAAAACTTCCAGAGTATACGCAATAGTGGATCTCTGAGATACACCTTCCCTCCAGAGATTTCTTTTTTTTCTTTACTCAAGAACATTTAACACCTTCTAACTTGAGTAGGCTTAAGTGTCCGCTGTAACTTAACACTTCTCAGAGGACCAGAAGATAAATCTCTTGCCAAGGAGCGTGCCACATAAACAACTTCCACAGTGATTTTAACCTTCCTAACAAATAGTTCTGTCACAAAGGGCACAGAGGAAGTGACAGGACATCCAAGTAAAATATGCAACAGTGGCAAGAAATGCATTTGTGAAACTGTCCCCCCAAAGTCCTGACAAACTACATTTGTACTCTCCTTTTTCCTTTTTGCCCACCATTATTCTGACCCTCTTGTTTTGAATTTCTTATTTGCTTGTCCTTCTTCAGTCATCTCTGCAGCGTCCTTTAAGACAGTTATTGGGCCAAAGGGAACAGGAATTCATTGCTCACGTTATAAGTGCCTGGTACAAAGGAAACACTTAAGAACTTTTTTTTTTAAGGAGCCAAGACTGAAGACTGCAAAGCCGCCATTGCATTACAAATGCAGAGTTTGGCTAGTTCTTCACTTTAGTCCTGCTACTAGGGAGGCTTCAATGGGGCCAAATTTGTAAATCCCTAGGGAGGAGCCAAAGTAGAGCGATTCATTTTCATTGCCTTTGGAGTAAGGGAAGGAATTATAAAGTTGACAATACTTTTTGTTTTATACACTTTTATAAAGATTAAGGTGCGCATAATTTAAATACAAAAGTTCTTGCATTTCTTCTCAGATTTGGTCACACCTTTTTCTTTCATTGTTTTTTTATTTTAAATTTTATTGGAGTATAGTTGATTTACAATGTTGTGTTAGTTTGAGGTGTACAGCAAAGTGAATCAGTTATACATATACATATATGCACTCTTTTTTAGATTCTTTTCCCATATAGGCCATTACAGAGTATTGAGTAGAGTTCCTTGTGCTCTACAGTAGGTCCTTATTAGTTATCTATTTTATATATAGTAGTTTGTACATTTCAATCCCAATTTCCCAATTTATCCCTCCCCCCCCCTTACCCCTGGTAACCATAAGTTTATTTTCCACATCTGTAACTCTATTTTTGTTTTGAAGATAAGTTCATTTGTACTCTTTTTTAGATACGGGTTGATATCTCCTCCAAGGTGACTTAGGATCCTGGAGGGTCAGAACTATGTTTTCTAGCTTCTCTTATATAAGGGGCAGAGTTCAGCACTTTGCCAGACATGTGGCAGTTCCTTAATATATACATGTTGATTCATATTTTTAATCAAGGAATATATGTACTTTTTGAACACAATGATAACAAAAATATTCTAAATATCAATATTTGAAAGACTTTCATAGAAAAAACAACAGCACAGTCTCCTGTACACATCCCCTATTCCCCACCCATCCTTGACTTAGGCAACTACTCTGAATTCTCATAGCCATTTCTACTGGCAATTTTTCCATATTACTTTCCCATGTGCCTATTATTTTTTGATTTATCAAATTTACATCTTCCCTGTTGACTTTTTGCATCAGTGGAGGATTTAATGCCCTTACACCACCGCTGCTCACACACTCAGTTCTCCTCTCCCCTTGTCCCACTAAAGGTATATCACAATGGTAAAAGAAATAATCAATGGACATATTACAAAGATAATGTAAATATTATTCACTGCTCAGCCGCTGTATGCAAGAATTACATTTTCCTTTGTTAACAACCTTCTGTTTTGCTTTCTTTTATCATTTGCAAAGGTTTCTATATGACTAATTACTCCATCATATTTGTTAAATATTTGTCTGTGCTATTTTTCAAGAGCTCTTTTCTTTCCCCTAGGGTTCTCCCCTCTGGATTTCTGCATCCTTCTGCCCAATGTCATCCTGGGACTTCCTTCTCTTGGCTGCTATTCCTTAGCTAGCTGTTTCCCAAGTCTTGTCTTCCTCTATCTAGATTTACCCATTATCAATAGCTTTCTATGACAGGATGCATGGAAATTACATCTTTTGAGATATCATATGTGTAAAAGTTAATTATGTTTTCACACTTGATATCTGAATACAAATGAGCCAATGAATGCGAAAGGGAATAGCATGTTCAAAGACCCAGAGGCAAGAAAGCATGGCACATCTGTGAAACTATAAAAGAGTCACTGGCTTGCCCCAAGCAGACGAACAATAAGACACTAGATTGCAGCATCATTTTTATAAGAAGAAAAGTTCAAATGAGAACAAAAGAAACAACTTCAGCTGACTATTAATTCAATAACTTATCAAAGCCAGGAATCATCCGGAAGAGCACAAGAGAGTCTTATCTATAGAGTCAAACAGAGTTAGAGAAAATACCATTAATGATTTTACATTCTAAACCAAAATTCTAACAGCAGCAAGATGTTGTGGAAAAAGATGAGTCAAGAAAATGTTTTTCTGCTGCTTTCAATAATTTCACCTGCTTCTGAGTGAGATGGTTATGGCTGTTTATTCATTGTAGTGGTTCTAAAACTTGACTGTGCATCAGAATTACAAGGAAAGCTTCAAAACAAATCAAGTTCCGGTTTTCACCCCTGACCTGAATGAGAAATTCACTTGGCCAGAGTTTAGGAATGAGAATATGGGTTGAGGGGAAAAGAAACTGAGATTATTGTGGATCAGCAATTAATGGAAGCCCACCTCTCTTCCATGCTTTTAGAATGTCCAGTTACCCTCCTACTCAGGGAGCAAAGTCTATGCCTTATACCTCACTATATTCCAATGCCCAGAACTCTTTCTGGCTAATGGCACACACTCAATAAACTTATGTTGGATAAAAGAATGGATGATACTCTTCACCTTAAACTATAATTGCTGATAATATACCTGCCCCACAACCCTACCACCCTTAACTACCCTGCAAGATACTTGAGGGTCTGAATGATATGCATTACATCAGCATACCTAAATAAAATACCCGAAGTATAAATACAGGAAACTGTAAATAAAATAAGAAGGAAGTTATTGAAATACAGAAGATACACTGTATGTAAATTTAGTAACTGTTTTAACTGGTTATTTTCTTTCTGATATCAAAGGCTCAAGTCAAGGCATTTTGTTGCTGTTTTTTTAAAGAATACGGAAGCAAAACTAAAATTTCAAGATTGCAGATGAGGCTGAGAAGTAGGGAGAAGAGGAGACAGCCAAAGACCTCTGGGAGACTCTTCCGTGCTGAGGTAGAATTGAATTGGATGGACATAGGAGTCCTATTAAAAGGAAATTTTGCAATGTTCTTCTTACACAACTGTTAATTAGCCGCATATAGTCTCTGTTGTATTTCTGGGTAAATAAATATTTACATTATGGAAACCATATCTGACTATTATTTGCAAGAGATAATAAACAGCTGACTAATACCATCTTTAGTGAGGACATTGAAAACTTCCTCATCCAGGAAGACGATACTTAACAGGGTAAGTTTAACCAGTGAGCTGCCAGCGTTTGAAAAAAGAATCAAATAATTACAATAACAAGCTTCAAAACAATTATCCTAAAAATTTTAAATTCAAGGACTAAGACTTTGGAGTCATCTGAATCTAACAAATCTTGAAATATCGTGCCACACAAAAGTGTAAAAGTCCCAGACGTGTAATTTTTTATGATAAGTCTTATACAAGGATAAACTTTGTGGTAAGAAATTTTCCTTCTTTTCCTTTGGGGAGAAATAGAAATTCTGTCAGAACATCCTATGGTCATTTTCTTTCCTTTCAGTTTTTAAATTTTTTTCTGGTTATTAAAATAATAAGCATTTACTTGTAAAGTACACACAAGTAGAATATCATCATTTTTTTCTGAATTCCTTACACAACTGAAATATAGCATGTAAATTTAGACTCTTGACTTTTTTTCACTTATTTGTAAATAAATTTTTGACCTATTTCTGATTGTTCTCTTGTAATACATTCCAGAAGAACAAATAGGGTGTGAACACTAAGAATTTTAATATATACAGCCAAATTGCTTTCCAGAAATTTTGTACCAATATACCACCAAAATTTGATGCCCATTCTATTTCACTCTAATTAGCACTGGATTTTTAAAAAAATTTTCTTTGCTAATCTAAAAGACAGAAATGTAGTTTCCTTTTTGTTTTAATTAGCATTTATCTGAGTACTAGTAAGGACGTTTACATTTTCCGGTTAGTTACAATTTTCTTATGTGAATGGGAGGTTCATGTCCTTTGCCCAATTATCTCTCAAGGTCTTACTGCATTAATTATCATTTTGTATGAGTTCTCAATATGTTAAGATTATAAACCTATCTATCATGTTTCATACAAATACCACTTTCTTGATTCTAAGTTGCCACTGATGGGAAGACACACCATTACTTTAATAACAGCTTTTAGAAAAAAAAAGAAATACTATATTTATAAGATGTTAATTATAAAACGTCTTGATTTCAGGGATGTTAAAATACAGGTAGTTTTAAAATGTTAAAATGTGGAGAATGTTAAAATATGGAGTTAGCTCCAAATCAATACAGTGTGAATTTACTGTGAATTCTTATAAATTAATCATATCATCTGATACTGAACAGAGTCATATGACCAAATATCTAAAAATGTACCCAGTTTGATGAAATACATGAATTTTAATATGGGTCATTAATATGTTGAACCAGTGGCAGTTCCTTGAACTTGGATCATAAATTATTCTAAGCCATTTAGTTGATAAGTGCTGCTTGATAGAACTTGACAGACAAGAACTCTGCTGTGAATGTTAATATCATGTGAATTATATGTGTCAGGAAACATACACATCTACCTATAGTCATGTATATATGTATGTATATATCTATCTACCTATCTATCTATCCTGAGTATGTATGTATATGTGTGCGTGTGTGCACGAGTGTGTGTGTGTGTATAATGATCCATCAATATTGAGTGTTTAACATTTATGAAAGCTGCCATCATATGGCCACTTTACCAGAATTCTTTTCATGTTCATTATCCATCAAGAATCATAGAAATTCTTAGAAAATGTGGTGGTTTTAAAATATGAGTGTTTGTTCTAGTATGCATAGGATGGATAAACAACGAGGTCCTACTGTAGAGCACAGGTAACTATATTCAATATCCTATGATAAACCATAATGGAAAAGAATATGAAAAAGAATATATGTATATGTATACTGAGTCACTTTGCTGTACAGTGGAAATTGACACAACATTCTAAATCAACTATACTTCAATAAAATTTTAAAAAATAAAATAAGAGTGTTTGTTGATGTGGAGTTATATATGTAAAACTTATTATAATGGCATAGTGCAAATCGAGTTTCTCTTACAGCATCAAAAGCCTAAATGTGGTACTGTGAGTATCCTTCCTTACAAGCCAGTGGTCCATATGTAAACCACCCCCCCACACACCCACACACCCAATAACAGTAATTATAGCTATCACATATTGAGTGTCTGTTCATGCGCTAATCACTGTGGAAGAATTTTGTGAAGGAAGAGCAGTCCAGGCAGAACCAATAGATTGGCTCCAACTTCCTTGCTTATTCATTACAATAATCACCTGTATGCCAGGCACTGTTCTGCATGCCAGGCACTGTTCTGTGTGCTGGGAGTACTGAGGCGAATGAGAAAGACAAGGTCCCTGATCTGGTATTCTCAACGGGGTAGGCTTGCCATAAGAACAGACAGTAAACAAGTTAACAACTAAAGAAGAAAATGTCAGAGTGGGAGAAGTGCCATGAAGAAAATGAAATACAGTCATGTGGCCGTGACTGGTGGGAAGACCTGTCTGAGGAAGGGTGTCCTCATAGGGTGACCAGGACTATCTTCTTGAGTCTCAGACCCGCCTGCAGCTGCCACTTTAGCTTCCTCTCTAGAACCGGCAGACTATGCTTCAAATTAATTGAAGTCTGATTGTCTTGCATTAAAAGGGGGATAATGACTTGTCTGTCATTTAACAGTTTATATTTGGGTATAAATATTATTCAAACTGTAAGGTAATTGTTGGTTCTTAGCAGTATTATTTAAGATGGTTACTGGGTATCTTGTTCCTCGTGACAATAATAACTACCTCAGTAAGTCCCTTAACCAAAGGCTCTTTGGAGCTGTTTATCAGGGCAGCCACCAACTAAAGCCCATTAGTGGAGGAGATGTTCCTCCCAGTCTGGATGAGCAAACCCAGTTCCTTGGGGTCCTATGGTTGCTAAAGTGAAGCTCACTCCAGTCTCTGCATCCTTGTGCTCCATCACTTACCTGGAATGATGGAAAAATGTAATGTTTGCTCCCCCACTCATCTGGAGACATTTTTTTCCCTTTACCATGGTTCTAGGCATGGTGGGAGGGAGCAATAATGCATGCTTTTGTTTTGCTCACACCTATGAAACTACATTTTCTGAGTCAAGGTCATTCTACTTTTAGTTGAATATTTAAAATTTGTCTTTAATTAGCCAGCACTACTCAGTCTGAATCACCTCACCCTTATCCCAGCTCTGTTGGCTCCTGTCTTAATTTAAATTTTCAATACTTTGCTCATCATGAATATTTTTTGCATCAGTTTTTATTTTTCCAAAATATTGCATTAAAATATTATTTATCTTGATTACTGAGTTACTCCCTTAAATTTGGTACCTGAGATGAGCACCCTGCTTGCCTCACCCTAGTCCAGATCCTGCCCTGAATTACTGTGTGGACCAGAGCCCACCTCCCAACCACATTGAACTGGGAGTAATAAATGTTTCTTGTGCTAAGCCACTGATGTGTGGGAGCAGTTGTTATAACACCTGAAGTCATTTACCTTAATTAATTCAATTTATTAATTTATCTTGGATTAATTGTATCCTGGATATGCAGTGGATGTTTCTTAAACTTATCCTTTATTTAATAAAGACTTCTATTTCTGTAATATCCAAGATTTTTCTTGTGGCTAACTCAGGAGATGTACTGATAATTAGCTTCTATTATCATTTTGGAATCCATTAAAAACCTTATATCAGTGGTTCTGCTGAGAACGGTCTCCCAGTTCTGATAGCATACATATCCAGTTCTTGAGAAACAGTATAGCATAGCGGTTATATGCACAGACTGTGGGGTCAGATGTTCTGGTTCTGAACACAAATTTGGTAGACTGAGGAATCTTAGGCTCAATATTAAATTCTTTGAAACTCAGTTTCTTCATTAATAAAATGGGGCACGATTTAGCTTCAAGATGGCAGAGGACTAAGAGGTGGAGATCACCTTCCTCCCCACAAGCACATCAAAAATACATCGATATGAGGAACAGCTCCTACAGAACACCTACTGAATGCTGGCAGAAGACCTCAGACTTCCCAAAAGCTGTGTGGCTGACAGGGTCTTGGTGCTCCAGCCGGGGGTCAAGCCTGTGCCTGTGAGGTGGGAGAGCCAAGTTTAGGACATTGGACCACCAGAGACCTCCCGGCCCCACGTAATATCAAACGATGAAAGCTCTCTCAGAGATCTCCATCTCAACGCGAAACTGGCTCAACTCAATGACCAGCAAGCTACAGTGCTGGACACCCTATGCCAAACAACTAGCAAGACAGGAACACAACCCCACCCATTAGCAGAGAGGCTGCCTAAAATCATATTAAGTTCACAGACACCACAAAACACACAACCAGATGTGGTCCTGCCCACCAGAAAGACAAGATATAGCCTCCTCCAACAGTCCCCTCCACCAGGAAGCCTACACAACCCACTGTACCAACCTTAGCCACTGGGGGCAGACACCAAAAACAACGAGAACTACGAACCTGCAGCCTGCGAAAACGAGACCCCAAGCACAATAAATTATGCAAAATGAGAAGACAGAGAAATACACAGCAGATGAAGGAGCAATGTAAAAACCCACCAGACCAAACAAATGAAGAGGAAATAGGCAGTCACCTGAAAAAGAATTCAGAGTAATGATAGTAAAGATATCCAATATCTTGGAAATAGAATGGAGAAAATGCAAGAAACATTTAAAAAGGACCTAGAAGAACTAAGGAGCAAACAAACAATGATGAACAACACAATAAATGAAATTAAAAATTCTATAGAAGGAATCAATAGCAGAATAACTGAGGGAGAAAATGGATAAGTGACCTAGAAGATAAAAGAGTTGAAATAACTACCACAAAGCAGAATAAAGAAAAAAGAATGAAAAGCATTGAGGACAGTCTCAGAGACCTCTGGGACAACATTCAATGCACCAATATTTGAAATATAGGAATCCCAAAAGAAGAAAAGCAAAAAAAAGGGACTGAGAAACTATTTGGAGAGATTATAGTTGAAAACTTCCCTAATATGGGAAAGGAAAGAGTCAATCAAGTCTGGGAAGCACAGAGAGTCCCATACAGGATAAAGCCAAGGAGAAACATGCCAAGACACATATTAATCAAACTATCAAAAATTAAATAAAAGAGGGCTTCCCTGGTAGCGCAGTGGTTGAGAGTCTGCCTGCCAATACAGGGGACACAGGTTCATGCCCCAGTCCGGGAAGATCCCACATGCCATGGAGCAGCTGGGCCCGTGAACCATGGCCGCTGAGCCTGCGCGTCCAGAGCCTGTGCTCTGCAGTGGGAGAGGCCATAACAGTGAGAGGTCCACGTACCACAAAAGAAAAAAGAAAAAATTAAATAAAAGAAAAAATATTAAAAGCAGCAAGGGAAAAGCAAGAAAAAACATACAAGGGAATCCCCATAAGGTTAACAGCTGATCTTTCAGTAGAAACTCTGCAAGCCAGAAGGGAGTGGCAGGACATATTTAAAGTGATGAAGTAGAAAAACCTACAACCAAGACTAGTCTAACCAGCAAGGATCTCATTCAGCTTTGACAGAGAAATTAAAACCTTTACAGACAAGCAAAAGCTAAGGGAATTCAGCACCACCAAACCAGCTTTACAACAAATACTAAAGGAAATTCTCTAGGCAGGAAACACAAGACAATGAAAAGACCTACAATAAAAAAACCCAAAACAAGAAAATGGTAATATGTACATACATATTGATAACTACCTTAAATTTAAATGGATTAAAGCCTCCAACCAAAAGACGTAGGCTGCCTGAATGGATACAAAAACAAGACCCATATATATGCTGTCTACAAGAGACCCACTTCAGACCTAAGGACACATACAGACTGAAAGTGAGAGGATGGAAAAAGATATTCCATGCAAATGGAAATCAGAAAAAGCTGGAGTAGCAATACTCATATCAGACAAAATAGACTTTAAAATAAAGATTATTACAAGAGACAAAGAAGGACACTACATAATGATCAAGGGATCAGTCCAAGAAGACGATATAACAATTGTAAATATTTATGCACCCAACATAGGAGCACCTCAATACATAGGGCAAATGGTAACAGCCATAAAAGGGGAAATCGACAGTAACACAATCATAGTAGGGGACATTAAGACCCCAGTTTCACCATTGTAGTGATCATCCAAAAAGAAAATAAATAAGGAAATGCAAGCTTTAAATGATACATCAAACAAGATGGACTTAATTGATATTCCATCCAAAAACAACAGAATATACTTCTCAAGTGCTCAAGGAACTTTCTCCAGGATGGATCATATCTTGGGTCACAAATAAAGCCTTGGTAAATATAAGAAAATTGAAATCATATCAAGTATCTTTTCCGACCACAATGCTATGAGACTAGATATCAATTACAGAAAAAAATCTGTGAAAAATACAAAGACATGGAGGCTAAACAATACACTATTAAATAACCAAGAGTTCACTGAAGAAATCAAAGAGGAAATCAAAAAATACCTAGAAACAAATGACAATGAAAACACAACGACTGAAAACCTATAGGATGCAGCAAAAGCAGTTCTAAGAGGGAAGTTTATAGCAATACAATCCTACCTCAAGAAACAAGAAACATGTCAAATAAACAACATAACCTTACATGTAAAGCAATTAGAGAAAGAAGAACAAAAAAACCCTGAAGTCAGCAGAAGGAAAGAAATCATAAAGAAATGAGCAGAAATAAATGAAAAAGAAATGAAGGAAACAATAACAAAGATCAATAAAACTAAAAGCTGGTTCTTTGAGAAGATAAACAAAATTGATAAACCACAAGCCAGACTCATCAAGAAAAAAAGGGAGAAGACTAAAATCAATAGAATTAGAAATGAAAAAGGAGAAGTAACAACTGACACTGCAGAAATACAAAGGATCATTAGAGATTACTACAAGCAACTCTATGCCAATAAAATGGACAACCTGGAAGAAATGGACAATTTCTTAGAAAAGCACAAGCTTCCAAGACTGAACCAGGAAGAACTAGAAAATATAAACAGACCAATAACAAGTACTGAAATTGAAACTGTGATTAAAAATCTTCCAACAAACAAAAGTCAAGGACCAGATGGCTTCACAGGTGAATTCTATCAAACATTTAGAGAAGAGCTAACACTGATCCATCTCAAACTCTTCCCAAATATAGCAGAGGGAAGAACACTCCCAAACTCATTCTATGTGGCCACCATCACACTGATACCAAAACCAGACAAAGATGTCACAAACAAAGAAAATTACAGACCAATATCACTGATGAAAATAGATGCAAAAATCCTCAACAAAATACCAGCAAACAGAATCCAACAGCACATTCAAAGGATCATACACCATGATCAGGTGGGGTTTATCCCAGGAATGCAAGGATTCTTCAATATATGCAAATCAATCAATGTGATAAAACATATTACCAAATTGAAGGAGAAAAACCATATGATCATCTCAATAGATGCAGAAAAAGCTTTTGACAAAACTCAACACCATTTATGATAAAAACCCTCCAGAAAGTAGGCATAAAAGGAACATACCTCAACATAATAAAGGCCATATATGACAAACCCACAGCTAACATCGTTCTCAATGATAAAAGACTGAAGCCATTTCCACTAAGATCAGGAACAAGATATTGTTGCCCACTCTCAGCACTACTATTCAACATAGTTGTGGAAGTTTTAGCCACAGCAATCAGAGAAGAAAAAGAAATAAAAAGAATACAAATCGGAAAAGAAGAAGTAAAGCTGTCACTGTTTGCAGATCACATGACACTATACATACAGAATCCTAAAGATGCTACCAGAAAACTACTAGAGCTAATCAATGAATTTGGTAAAGTAGCAGGATATAAAATTAATGCACAGAAATCTCTTGCATTCCTATACACTAATGATGAAAAATCTGAAAGAGAAATTATGGAAACACTCCCATTTACCATTGCAACAAGAAGAAAAAACTACCTAGGAATAAACCTTCCTAAGGAGACAAAAGACCTGTATGCAGAAAACGATAAGACACTGATGAAAGAAATTAAAGATGATACAAACAGATGGAGATATATACCATGTTCTTGGATTGGAAGAATCAACACTGTGAAAATGACTATACTACTCAAAGCAATCTACAGATTCAATGCAATCCCTATCAAACTACCAATGGCATTTTTCACACAACTAGAACAACAAATTTCACAATTTGTATGGAAACACAAAAGACCCCGAAAGGCCAAAGCAATCTTGAGAAAGAAAAGCGGAGCTGGAGGAATCAGGCTCCCTTACTTCAGACTATACTACAAAGCTACAGTAATCAAGACAATATGGTACTGGCACAAAATCAGACATATAGATCAATGGAACAGGATAGAAAGCCCAGAGATAAACCCACACACATATGGTCACCTTATTTTTGATAAAGGAGGCAAGAATATACAATGGAGAAAAGACAGCCTCTTCAATAAGTGGTGCTGGGAAAACTGGACAGCTAAATGTAAAAGAATGAAATTAGAACACTCCCTAACACCATACACAAAAATAAATTCAAAATGGATTAAAGGCCTAAATGTAGGGCCAGACACTATCAAAGTCTTAGAGGAAAACATAGGCAGAACACGCTATGACATACATCACAGCAAGATCCTTTTCGACCCACCTCCTAGAGAAGTGGAAATAAAACCATAAATAAACAAATGGGATCTAATGAAACTTAAAAGCTTTTGTACCACAAAGGAAGCCATAAACAAGAGGAAAAGACAACCTGCAGAATGGGAGGAAATATTTGCAAATGAAGCAACTGACAAAGGATTAATCTCCAAAATATACAGGCAGCTCATGCAGCTCAATATCAAAAAACAAACTGCCCAATCCAAAAATAGGCAGAAGACCTAAGTAGACATTTCTCCAAAGAAGATATACAGATTGCCAACAAACACATGAAAGGATGCTCAGCCTCACTAATCATTAAAGAAATGCAAATCAAAACTAAAATGGGGTATCACCTCACACCAGTCAGAATGGCCATCATTAAAAAATCTACAAACAATAAATGCTGGAGAGGGTGTGGAGAAAAGGGAACTCCCTTGTACTGTTGGTGGGACTGTAAATTGATACAACCACTATGGAGAACAGTATGGACAGTCCTTAAAAAACTAAAAATAGAACTACCATATGACCCAGCAATCCCACTACTGGGCCTATACCCTGAGAAAACCATAATTCAAAAAGAGTCATGTACCACAATGTTCACTGCAGCTCTATTTACAATAGCCAGGACATGGAAGCAACCTATGTGTCCATCGACAGATGAATGGGTAAAAAGTTGTGGCACATATATACAATGAAATATTACTCAGCCATAAAAAGAAACGAAATTGAGTTATTTGTATTGAGGTGGATGGACCTAGAGACAGTCATACAGAGTGAAGTAAGTCAGAAAGAGAAAAACAAATACCATATGCTAACACATATATATGGAATCTAAAAAAAAAAAATGCTTGTGAAGAACCTAGGGGCAGGACAGGAATAAAGATGCAGATGCAGAGAATGGACTTGAGGATATGGGGAAGGGGAAGGGGAAGCTGGGACTAAGCGAAAGATTGGCATGGACATATATACACTACCAAATGTAAAATAGATAGCTAGTGGGAAGCAGCCGCATAGCACAGGGAGATCAGCTCAGTGCTTTGTGTCCACTTAGAGGGATGGAATAGGGAGGGTGGGAGGGAGACGCAAGAGGGCGGAGATACGGGGATATATGTATATGTATAGCTGATTCACTTTGTTATACAGCAGAAACTAACACACCATTGTAAAGCAATTATACTCCAATAAAGATGTAAAAAAAAAAAAGGGACATATAATGGTACCTATCCCACAGTGCTGTGTGAGGGAGAAATGAGGTAAAACTCAGCATATAGTCAGCACATGGTAATTATTAGTAGTTATTCTAATATTCTTTTGGGTGGAGGTCACTTTTTACCTCTCCCACTTTGGTATTCGTTGTAAATCTGAATTGAAAAGATACTTACCAACTAGCAGTGCTGATTTATTTTAGCAGAACCATGGATGCTAAAGCAAAATTTAAACTGAAACTTAAAAAGCTGCACAGTAAAGAAGTTCCATGTCAGTCCTGTTGCTGGGAAGGCAGTAGTATCAAAAGGCAGGGTCACGGGAGCCTTTGGGATTTCCATAGCCCAGAAGCTCAGGTGCCAACCTGACTCCAGAGAGCTTGGCTTCCTGCCCATAATGGGAGCTGTCAGCAGGGGAGTTATAAATATATATGGAATCTCCTCTCCCATTGGATGAAATTCAAAATATGCACTGGTAATGAGAATTAAGATATCTTTGCCAAAAAGAAATCAAGAAAAACAATGGACATTGGAATTTTCTCTGGAAGTCTGCTTCCCACAGGGAGTTTTTTTTTGCTTGCTTCCTTGCTTGTTACCTGTAAATGTTTCAATTCACAGAAAAGGGCTAGTAACAGAAAAAAAGAATGTTACAATATTATCCCATGTCTCAATGGGAACTTTTAGAAGAGGAGATCAGATAAGAAAATTAACTTGCTGTTTCAATTTACCGAAAAGATTTGTGTCCTGGATTATGGACTCATGGATTCATTGAGCTTAAAGCCATAAGAAACCCTTGAAAGCACTCAGGCACCTCCTTCTCACCGCGCCCCTCCTCCTCCTCCTTCTTTTTCTTCTTCCTCTTCTTCTTTGCAAATGAAGAAACTAAGGCCTCAAAAGGAAGGAGAAGGGCTTCCCTGGTGGCGCAGTGGTTGAGAATCCGCCTGCCGATGCAGGGGACACGGGTTCGTGCCCCGGTCCGCGAAGATCCCACATGCCACGGAGCAGCTGGGCCCGTGAGCCATGGCCGCTGAGCCTGCGCGTCCGGAGCCTGTGCTCCGCAACGGGAGAAGCCACAACAGTGAGAGGCCCGCGTACCGCAAAAAAAAAAAAAGGGAAGGAGAAGCTAGGTCCCCTGACTCTTGGTCTAGTGCTTATTCAGTATGATTCTTCACCTGGCATATGTTCCCCAGTCTTTCTTAAGAGTTCTACAGTCATACAAAAGCCCAGCAATGACTTTCACGCTGTCCAAAGACCTCATAGCAGGACACTATAAACATGATAATATTTGTAAATTCCAAATTCTTCTTATACTTTTAAATATTTGAAGTGGAAAGGATCAAGCAATGGTTTTGAAACCAACCCCAATGTCTCTTTCACGGGATAAACGTTACATTTTAGTTGCTTAGGGCTGGGACCGCAGACATACATCTGCTCTTTTATTTGGAGACTTGGGCCCTCTCAGATAGGATTTGTGTTTTGAAAGAAAACAGAAAGAAGGAGGAGCAGCTATGGAGGGGCTCCTAACCAAGGAGATTATCTTTGAAGGCACCTATGGGTTATGAGACCCTAAAGGCATAAAACCCAAAGAAATTATGCTTCCTTTATGCATTCACCCAAAGAACATACATGCCATGCACTGTGTACAAACTGGAGAATCAAAGGCTCTGCCCCAAAGGGGGGCAAACACGTAAGACTCTATAATGCAACCTGATAAGCACAGTAACTAGCCTGGATTCTAGGAGTCAGGCAGGGCTACAGCAATGGGGACTAGTGACCCAAGTTTTGCAGGATGAGTAAGTTTAGGTGGACAAGATAGGAAGGGTGTTCCTGACAAAGGAAACAGTAAATTGTTGTTCATCAAAGTTGGTGACTGGTGACTAAGTTCTGAAGGATGAGTAAGAATAAGTAGACAAGATAGGAAAAAGCAATCCAGAAAGAGGAAGCCGAGTAAATCTTGAAAGTTTCTTTCCAGTCCTGATAAGCTCATGAAGGGCAGGGGCCATGTGCTGCTCAACTTTATCACCCTAACTCTAGCACAGAGCCTAGCAGAGGGTAGGGTATGTGGAATGAATGGCTATTGAGTAAATGATGGATGGATGCAGGGAGCAGGCATCCTCCTTTTTAGCCTGCAGAATTCCACACTCTATCCCAAATGGGGCCTGAGAATCTATGTACTTTTCCAAGCTCCCTTGCACCTCTGGCATGAGACATTCATCAGACACTAGGACCAAGGGTAACACCTGGCAGCAGCTGCTCAGCTGTCCAAGACACACCAATCTGAAGAGGAAGGTACTGTTTTCCTAATTTTGGGCTCTGGTGGGAAATGAAGTAAATCCTAACAAAGAGATAAAAATAAGCTGCAGGATAAGTCAAGTTGTCCCTTAATAAAAACATGGACTAGGGCTTCCCTGGTGGTGCAGTGGTTGAGAGTCCGCCTGCCGATGCAGGGGACACGGGTTCGTGCCCCTGTCCGCGAAGATCCCACTTGCCGCGGGGCGGCTGGGCCCGTGAGCCATGGCCGCTGAGCCTGCGCGTCCGGAGCCTGTGCTCCACAATGGGAGAGGCCACGGCAGTGAGAAGCCCGCGTACCACAAAAAAAAAAAAAAAAAATCCTCCTTAAAAACATGGACTAGGGGTATGGGTGGGCGGTGGTGAACAAATTAAATTCCCCTTAGAGAGTGGACAGTCTTCCTTTGATGTTGCTTTTTAAATTAAGGATTTTTTATAGTATCTGGATAAAGTAAGCTGTCCCTCTAGCTACACGGCTGACAGAATTCAAGAGGAACGTGGCTAAAGCTCCCCAGGTCCCTGGTCTCTGAAGCCTTCTCCTGCTTCTGGAAACTAGAGTTTGGGCTAATAAGCCTTTGGTTGTGAGAGCATTGGGGAAAATCATGTTGGATTTTTTATATAAAAATAATACACACCAGCGGTATTTTTTTCAAACAGAACAAAAGGATAACATAATCTAGTAATATTCATAATTGTTGGACTTAGGTGATGGGTAAATGGGCAGGGGGCTCATTGTATCATTCTTTCTATCTGTGTATGATTAAAATTTTCCATAACAAAATGTATTTTTAAAAGGAGTTTTTATCCATCCCCATGGTCTATATCACCTTAGGCCTCCAATTGCAGAGTTAGACATGGTAATGATCTCTTCTATAACCTGCTAAACATTTTCTGACCATTTACAAACACATATATCCATCTACAGAGCCTTACTTTTAAAGTAGTATCTCATATGCATATTATTCTGAACCTTCATTTTTCTTTCTTCTTAACAATACATTGCAGAGTTCTTTCCACAGCAAAGCATGCAGCTCTCATTCTTTTAATGGCTATATGGTATTCCATTAGAAGTAGCTATCAACACTCTGTACACTCTGTGGAATTCATTTTTTTATATATTTGCAAATACAATAGGTGAAAAAGTGTTTCATTAATTATAAGTAAGGGCCAGCATTTTTTCATATGTTTATTGGTCATTCACATTTCTTTCTTTGTGAAGTTCTCATTCAAATCTTTTGCTTATTTCTCTTTCAGGAATTTTTTTGTCCTATCTTTTATTTGTCTGTAATGTTTCTCTAATAATAATAAGGCAGTTTTCCTCTTATCTGATGTATGCTGAAGATATTTGGGGGCACAGTGTAATGATGTGGTCAAGAGTAACACTCTGGAGCCAGATGACAGGGCTGCTGGAACCCTTGTCACTCCTGACAGGTAATACGGCCAGCCTATTCCAAACATCCATCCATTGAATTGTACTGTTGGTAAAAAATGTTACAAGACTTGCCACTCTTAATACCAAAGACACCAGATAGAAAAAATTTTATCAGTGCATGTATGCGCGTGCACACACACACACACGCACACACACACTAGGAAACTTCCTATGAGCCTTTCTCAAGAACTTTCACAGGTGGATCCAACCGCATCGACCTCTGCCAAAGCCTTCAGTCTTTTCATCTTCCAGAACGATGACCCATTTGGAAATACCACCCCTCCAGGGTGCCCTGACTACTGAACCACCCCCGTTCCCACCATTTCCTCTCCTCCTCTCCTCTCTCTCCTCTCCTTACCCACTCACCCACTCTTCCCCCTCACTTCTTGGAGTCCTCTCTGCTGGGGAAACTCAGCATACACAGAAGAGACGGCCTGGTTATTCTTGATTCCCCACCCAAGATGCAAGCCTCTATCCTCTCCTCTCATCACAACTCCCCATTCCTCTTCTCCTCCTAAATCTTTCCTCTGAAACTTCCGTCACTCTCATATCATGATAAAGCTCCCTACATCTTCATGGAGCTTCCCTCTTTGCCTTAAGTAAGACTTAGCTCCCTTTCCTGAGACACCAATCAGCCTCTTGAGTGACAGCTGCTCCTTTTCCCACATCCCATATAAAACTCTGGGGTCTGAAGATTAAAACAGGACCTTCCTTACTCCCTACTGTTGCTTTCAGACCATTTCCTATCCACACTTTTGAAAAAAGCCTCTATTTCCTGTCACCAAACCTACAAGCTTACCTGCAGCTGTATCCTTAATTTCTATCTCTTTTTCTCCTATTTCAATATTCCTCCCTGTTTAGGGTTGACCTCTCCACTTTTGCTCGGGGCCCCATTCCCCTCACACTTCTGGAGGTACTTTATTCCACTACTTTTCCTCCCTCTCCAGTACCTCCCTCTCCTGTACTTTTCTTCCCTCTCCTGTACCTCCCTCTCCTGTACCTCCCTCTCCTGTACCTCCCTCCCCTGTACCTCCCTCTCC
>NW_021703774.1:92727298-92883077 GCF_005190385.1 Monodon monoceros
CCTGTACCTCCCTCTCCTGTACCTCCCTCCCCTGTACCTCCCTCTCCTCTACCTCCCTCTCCTCTACCTCCCTCCCCTGTACCTCCCTCCCCTGTACCTCCCTCTCCTGTACCTCCCTCTCCTGTACCTCCCTCTCCTGTACTTTTCCTCCCTCTCCTTTACCTCCTGTACCTCCCTCTCCTCTACCTCCCTCTCCTCTACCTCCCTCTCCTGTACCTCCTGTACCTCCCTCTCCTGTACCTCCCTCTCCTCTACCTCATCCATCTCCATGAATGACTCCTTCCCATCCACACAGTCTGCTGAACGTAGCAAGGGATCCACTGGACGATGATTAACTGCACAGACTCTGGGATCAGGTAGCCTATGGACAATTCCTGACTCCACCCTTTATAGCCACGTGGCCTACACAAGTTCTTTGCCATCTGTGAAATGAAGATCATAAGAATATCTCGCTTTATGAGGATTACATTAGTGAATACGTGTAAAGCATTTAGAACAGTGCCTGATCTACAGCAAGTATTATCGAAGTGTTTGCTAAATAATTCACATTTTAAAACATGTCTCTCCTTTCACACACAAACAACAGTGTACTCGTCCTAGATCCCACTTTCCTCTCCAGTCACCACCCCGAATTTTCCTCTTCCCTGACCAGCCACGCTTTTTGAAACAGTCTCCTGCATTCACTTCCTCCACTTTCCAACCTTGTATTCATAACCCAACTTGCTGCAGATGGAATTCACTAAATCTACTCTTACCAAGGCTAATACTCACAGCTTCCTAGTTGAATCCAATAGCTGCTTTCCAGCCTTTATTGATTTGTCATTAGTGTTTAATGTCACCAAATATCATCCCCTTGAAAGGCTCACTTCTGACTCTACAGCACCATCACCTCCTTGTGATTCTCCTCCTAACAGTCCAGCCACTCCCCTTTGCCCCTTTTATGTTCCTTTTCTTTGGCACAGTCCCTTAAACAGTGATGTCCTCAAGGTTCTGTTCTAGGTTCCTCGGTAACCTCAGGCACTAACAAAGCTTCGAGTACCATTGCTATGCAGATAATTTTCTAATCTCAATCTCCATTCCAGATCTGGGCTGAGACATGGAGAGCTAGCTGCCTCCTGGACATCCTCACTTGGATGAAGAGCTAAAACTAGTAAGTTCAAACGTGTCAATGAGTCTGCATCTTCTCAAACATTTCCTGCTCTCTGAGTTCCCTCTCTTAGAGAATGGTGCCAGAGTCCACCCTGTCCCCCAAACCCAAATCCCAGACTTACTTCCTGGGTGCTCCCCCCTCCTAAGCCTCCACATCTGGTCAATCAGCTGTTGCTCCAATATCTTCTAAGTCCATATTTTTCTTGCATCCCAATTCCACTAAGTTTCTGGCCTGCACCAGCTTCCCGACTTGCCTCTTCCCTCCTCACTGAAGCCAGAGCGATCTTTCTAAAACTCTGACCTGATGCTCTCTGTTTCCTCAGCTGAAAGCATGTCAGGGGCTACCTGTTGCCCTAGAGTCCATCCAAACTCTTAACCCAGCAACGAGGGTACACCGGAGGTCACTTTCACCTGCCGCAGAGTTGATTTTTAACAATCCAGGAATTTTGCATGCCAGTTGGTAGCTGATATCAGCCACAACAGGAACAGTCTATGGAAATCGGCCGACGCCCCCAGAGCTGGTTTACCAGCCCACATTCACCTACCACCTCATCCCCTAAAACTTCCCAGCTGCAGCTCTGCTCTCCAGCTATACTGAATCACTGCCAGTTGCCTCTCACTTCTGTGCCCGTGTACTACCACTGCTTCCCAAAGGCATCTCCTCCTCTTCTGTAGGCGCTCTCCTACTTATTCCTGCATTAGCACTCACCTCCTCAGGGGGGCCTTTCCTCAAATTGACAGATGTACTACTGCTATGTGCTGCCACAGCACCCTGTCCTTCATAAGTCTGTGTCAACATCTATGTCTACATATAAAATGAGGGCTTGCTATTTGCCACACGATGTAAAAAATGTTGACATGCATGAACTCATTTAATCCTCACGATAATCATATGAGAGGTTGACTGCTTAAATGAAGACATTTGGTCTTAGAGCAGTTCTGCAAGCTCCACGAGGTTAGAGGCTGCCTTGCACACCCAGTACATTGACAGTGCTGGTACTTAGTAGGTGTTTGACACAAGTAGATATTAAATAAATTAATTCTAAATCACTAAAATAACTGCTTGACAAATTCTACATTATAACATTCACAGGTCTTTGTCCCTACATCTTAATAATATTCATGCATTCTCTAGAAGCATACAAGTGTTGCTGACTGAAAAGTTTACCCACTACTCTCCCTAAATAGCTGGTGCAAGGACCCTTTTGCAGGCAGCAGCAATCAAGAGAGCACCCTAAACTATTGTTAATTGGACCCCAGCCCCACGCTGCTTCTGGGTTTCCATGTACCTGTCAAGCCTCAGGGGCTGCAGCTTCTCTCTTAAAAGCATTGGCTTCTTGAGGTTCTGCAAGATACTTAAGTATTTTTTCAGTGTTCTGTTTTTAAGCTGTGATTTCTCCATGACCATCCCTGAGATTCAATTGACCTTCTCCCACGGTTTCAAAATAGCAGCCAAGAAGCTGGGTTTGGAAATTGAGCCAGAGACAAGGGTTATGAGCCTGAGCGCTCCCCCAGCCATTTGGA
Organism: Monodon monoceros; assembly: GCF_005190385.1. Lineage (NCBI taxonomy): Eukaryota > Metazoa > Chordata > Mammalia > Artiodactyla > Monodontidae > Monodon > Monodon monoceros. The sequence goes on from NW_021703774.1 coordinate 92,729,972, forward strand.
TGCACTGCAGATGATTAGGGCACAGCTTCCAAAGACTTTTACCCAGAAACGGTGTCTCCCAACAAAACGATGTTCATTTGGGAAGGAAACTGCTACCAACGGATTTTACCTCTGGGATTTCTTTGGCGTTCATGACGAGTGTCCATAGCACCTGGGCCAAATGAGAATTATTTGTGTGATTTATTTGAGCCTCTCAGGAAATGCCAAAGTTCCAAATATTCTGGTCATTAAAAATTCTTGGAAAGATGAGAGTGCTCCCATTAGACCCAGCTATAAGAGCTTTGATGCAGTACGAAGCTCCATCTGGACCCCAAGTAATCACTGAGGAATACTTTTGCACAGGGAAATAAACAATGCTCTCATCTAGCTTTATGTTTTCCATTGGTCATTGTAGGGTTTGGAACTTCCACTTGGAAGTCATTGGTGAGAATAAAAATATTTTCATTTATTATTTTATCCACAGCACCCACTTTCAAATAAAATGTTTCTCCCTCCCTCTTAGGGTTTTTCCTAGGTTTGAGTTAATTCTTTGCACAGGGAATAAATCTGGTGCCAAGTACAAGTTAATAATTATATTATGCTTATTCTCTGGGGAAGCTGAAGTCTGATCAACTTCCTCCACATTGTAGAACTGTTTCTTCTTTCCCTTGAAGGTTTCCTTGCCCTCCCCCCCCCTCCCCCCAACCACCACACACAAATGATTCGTGTTTACCTTTTCTGTCCTAGTCTTCTTTTGCAAATCACTTTATTCTCTGTAAAACGCCTTTGATAATGAGGATCTCTAACTGTCTTCTCACATCCCATTGGCATTAGAACAATTGTACAAAGGTTATCTTGAGGTTTCGTCTAGACTTTTAAAGAAAGCATCCTGGAAATAGTTCCAGGCTTTTTGATTAACTGGGCAGTTCTGGAAATCGTCTGCTTTTGTCATTCCTCACGTGAATTACGGTATTCATCACTGGCCCTCTATATCAGGGTGTGCTGCTGAGAGTTTCTGCTAATACAGGATGCAACAGTTTGGATTCTCATGAAAGTGTTCATTCTGAGGTCATTTCACCTTTATATAGGAATCTTTATTTAGATCTTAATAAATGAGAGAGTCAATATTAGACCTTTTCTAAAAAATTCTACCAAGCCCTTATCGTAGAGATCAGTGTGGCCCTCAAATTTTTTTCCTTCTGATCGCCTTAACCTCTTTTGGCTCAATTTAACTTTGTTTCAAAGGAATTTGGATCAGAGCAGACTATGTAGGCAACCACTCTTCATGATTATCAACTTTGTTCCTATGTGGGAATCTACATGCACAATTCAGAAAACTATGGTGACTATAATTTTATTCAAATTGATCAGTAGCGTGTGGCTGGCTGCATGGGTGACACCCACAAATCGAGAATAGTCAACATGTTGATTACAAAACAAGATCAGCTCTACCTTCACGAGATGGGGCCAAGAGTTGCTTCTTGCTAAGTAGTCTCTTGCATACTTTGTCACTAAAAGAAAGGCAGGGAGGGAACTAACCTTCATTGAGTGCCACATGCCCAACACTCCCGCAAACAATTTACATGGGTTTAACTGAAAATTCATGATTACAGGAGGGTGTGAAATAACTCTTTATAACAATAAGAATGGGGAATTCCTTAACCTAGGGGTGTTATGGATTTTACAGGTTCTTGTTCAGTCTGAGGGAAATTTCTTGAGGGAAGGGGTTGAGTAGCTGAATTTAAAAGACTTTCCTGTCTTGAATAATTATTGGTCCAACTCATGAATGTATTTTCTCAGTTGCTGCTTCCTGCATTATTAGCTTTGCCCTATCTCTGTGTCATTAAGTATTTAAAGCAGCTCGTTAATAATTTACTGCTCTGCTTCTATATGGCTGTTTAGCTGCTACCCTAAAGTTGGAATTTCTCCTGGGTTGCAGCTCAGTTCTTATGTTGGCTCTTGTTTTCCTTGGGCTGCCGGTCCTTCTCCCTTTTTCAGAAACTCATGGCGATATTTCTGGTTGACTCCTGATGTTATACCTGCTAACTCTTGCTGATTCCTCCCAGATATTTCAACTCCTGGTCCATTCTGGACTTGTTCCACCTTGTTTGGTTTCCCATTTTGTATAACCGCACTCTAGATCTGATACACAGGACATGATTGACAAAGGCACATATGGTTGTCTATATCTAGGGACCTCTGTATGGTTACACTGAATAGATCACATTGACCGAAAGTTATGACCAGGATGATTCTGGAAATTATTCTTTCCACTGGCCTACAGGTCTAGGCTTGAAAATAAAATCAAAGAGTAATCAAATTGTTGATCCTAAAAACCAACAAAGAGTTGCAGGAGAATCTAAATCTGCTTACCTATTTTCTTGAGGCGTAGCATGTAATGAGTTAATAATAAGTAAGGAACTATATGTCAAAATCATTTTCTGATGTTGCATAAGTCTTATATGACACCATACAATTGGAAATCTCTGATTTTCTGACTACAGAATGGACCTAATATAGTGTTAGTTACCAGATATTTAGTGTAGTTTCTTTCCTGATTTCAAAGACTATTTTTTAAATATTAATTTTTTGGAAAAAATTTTTTAAATTTAATATTTTTAAAAATAGTCTTTTGTAAAAGGCTTGGCAATTCCTGCATGAGAGGAGAATGATTACAAGCTGATTAAATGCTGATTAAATGTAGTTTATCTCCCAAATGGCTGTCATCAATTCTTTCCCCCCTTTTACATGCACACAACACCTCCATCTAAAGAGAAGTCCATTCCTTCACCACTCAGAATCTGAGCTCTCCCCTGGATGCTTCAACCAATAGGATATCGTGGAGATGACATTGTGTCAGTTTTGGGTTTGGTCTTTGTAAGGACTGGAAGTTTCCATGTCCTGCCTCTTGGAGCCCTGAGCTGCCATGTCAGAAGTGCAAGATACTTTGCCAGACAGAAAGACTACTTGGAGGAGCTCAGAAATGACAGACATATGATGAAGAAGCCATCTTGGACACTCAGCCCAGTTGAACCTTCACATGGTTCCAACTCAGCAGCTCTACAACAGCAACTGCACGAGAGACCCCAAGTGAAGTCTGCCCAGACAAGTTCAGTCAACTCACAAAACTAGGAGAGATAATAAGAAATTGCTGTCTTAAGCCACTAAGCGTTAATGTGTTTAATTACATAACTGTAGACAACTAAGACAAATGATTCTCAAGGTTCAGGATAAGGCAAGAATCCAAACCAAGTACTTCCCATTAAAAATTTTATCTCTGAATTTCCCTGTCCACATCCAACTCATTTGGCCTTTCTCCAGCTGTTTTACCCATAATTTTAGTAATGAATGTGAATTATTACTGTTAAGCCTAAGTCTTATATATGTGTACATGTATATATAAATCTTAAAATTTGTTTATAAATTTACTATATAAATACACACAATTCACAAAAGCTATTGGCACATCACAAAGTCAGGATGGTAGAATTAATGGTGGGGAATCCCAATGGAGATCACCAAATTTTACATGTCAGTGATTTATTGGGCAGCAAGAATACTTCATCTGATATATGCTCTTATTCTTTTTCCACAAAAAGATACTAATGGAAGCCATTGTATGGTCCACTAAAAATATCCAACATGATAATTTGCTATCTGGCTTCCAGGAGATATTAATCCTTTGCCATAACTAATGGACTTTTCCAGCCCCCAGAAAGTGGAAATATAAAGATCCACAGTTGGATTTCTGAACATCAGATCAGTCTTCCTGCTGAAACCCTCTGACTCTATATCTTAATTTCAGTAACTGGACTTCTGATTTGCCTTTTTTGTCCAAAAATAGAGAGGAAGTGTGTAGGGGAAAAGTAGCCAATGTATTTTACATTTACAACATACTAGGCATTTTTCTATGTGCTTATAGGTCATCTCCTAGTCCAAGGATAAAGGTGCTTTCTTCCCCTCAGTTCTCTGCATCTCAGCAAATGTCACTAGTGCCCATCAAGTTGCATATTCCCTAACCAAATGAAATCTTTGATGACTCTCTTCCCTTCATACTTTGGGGTTTTTTTGTTTTGTTTTGTTTTTTAATTTTTTTAAATTTATTTTTGGCTGCATTGGGTCTTCATTGCAGAGCACACAGGCTTTCTCTAGTTGCAGCGAGTGGAGGCTACTCTTTGCTGCGGTGCACGGGCTTCTCATTGTGGTGGCCTCTCCTGTTGTGGAGCATGGGCTCTAGGCACGCAGGCTTCAGTAGTTGTAACTCATGGGCTTTAGAGGGCAGGCTCAGTAGTTGTGGTGCACGGGCTTAGTTGCTCCGTGGCATGTGGGATCTTCCTGGACCAGGGCTCGAACCCATGTCCCCTGCATTGGCAGGTGGATTCTTAACCACTGTGCCAACCAGGGAAGTCCCTCACCTCATACTTTTAATCAACTCCATTATCAAGTCCTGTCATGTCTATCTCTAAAACGACTGAATTTTACACTTTAAATGGGTACAATTAAAACAAATGTTATGGTATGTGAATTATACCTCAATAAAGCTATTATTTAAAAAAATTTAAAATACATCTGGAATCTTTCCACCTCTCCTTGTCACCACCACTGTCATCCTTATTCAAACCTCCATCTTCTTTTGCTGGATTACTGCAGCAGCTTCCTACCTGGTCTCTCTGCTTTAGGTCTTGCCCTTTTATGGTTTATTTCCACGTTAACAGTCAAAGCAATCCTCTAAGACATGGTAGAGTCAGCTTGTGTGAGTTGACAAGTGCTTATTGTTAAGTTTTCAAGAATTTTCTAAGCCAGTTGTTAAGTACAGACATCATTAAAACTTAAATTTTGTAAATGTATAGTTAGATAAATTTTAATAAAACAAAGGATAATATTCAAAAAAATTAAAAAAGAAAGAAAAAGTGATCCTCTAAAAACATAATCCCTAATATGTTGGTTTCTTGCTCCAAACCCATCCAACAATTTTTCATCACACTGAAAATAAAAGCCTTCCAGGCCCCACATGATCTGGCCTCTCTTTCCGACTTCATATCTATCGCTCTCCACCTGTTCTTTTTACTGCTGCCACACAGAACTTGCTCTTTCTAAAACGTGCCAAGTTCGTTCCTGTCTCAAGAATGAATAGTCTTAGCATCATTTGTTCACTCTTCCTAGGACGTCTTTCTCCAGATCTTTCAGATCTCTGTTTAGTGTTTTCTCATCAGAGACCTCCCAAGGCAGTTTTATATGAAATAGTAGTCACCCAACTCCCTCACCCTCAATTTACTCTTTATCTTTTCAACTTGCTTTATTTTTTTCTTTATAATGTTCATCATTACATGACTTTTTGTAACACGGTTATTTGTCCACAGCAATGTGGTCTCCATGAGTGGAGAGGCTCTGTCTCCAGCACTTAGAATAGTACCTGACACACAGCTGGTACTCAGAAAATATTGTAGAATGTTGAATGAGTGTGAATGATGAATGAAGAATGAAGAAATAAAAATTATAAACATCCCTCTTTGCTAAGTTCACCAGTTCTTCCTCATATCACAGACAGCAACCTAGCATAATGAGATTATGCTCTGATTGGGTCTTATTTCCCCTCAGAGCTCTGCGGGTTGCCAAGGTCACAGTCACTTTGAAGAAATACCAACAACCTCAAACTGGTAGGAAGAAAAGTTTTCTAATATGCCCTCATAAAAGGCCAGAAATGCCCTTCTCCCATCAAAAGGACACTTGGACCAATTAATAAGCTCCGGGCAACAAACATATTTTCCTAAAATTATCCATCCTGTAGCCCAATAACATAGTCCCAAAATGATTTATTGCATATGAGTATATGGCAAGCCCTTGCTGGACATTAAATATGTAAAAAATAAATTCAATATAGTCACTTGGAAGATCCCCTCTGCTTCCTGTGACCAATTTTATATACATGGTTTAAAAAATGTAACCTGATTTTTCAATAATATAATTATTTTTAAATTTCAAAGAATGAACATTTTTCTTTTCTTTTTTTTTTTTTTTAAACATCTTTATTGGGGTATAATTGCTTTACAATGGTGTGTTAGTTTCTGCTTTATAACAAAGTGAATCAGTTATACATATGTTCCCATATGTGTTCCCTCTTGCGTCTCCCTCCCTCCCACTCTCCCTATCCCACCCCTCCAAATCAAAACTACAATGAGATATCATCTCACACCAGTCAGAATGGCCATCATCAAAAAATCTAGAAACAATAAATGCTGGAGAGGGTGTGGAGAAAAGGGAACACTCTTGCACTGCTGGTGGGAATGTGAATTGGTTCAGCCACTATGGAGAACAGTATGGAGGTTCCTTAAAAAACTACAAATAGAACTACCATATGACCCAGAATGAACATATTTCTTATTCTCTACTGTGGTAAGAGCTACCTTAAAGTCACTCCTTCCCATTGACGATTTCCTCTCTTAGTGTATATTCTCCTTCTGCCCTCCCATCAAAGAATATATCCGTCTTCTTTTCAAGAGGGTAGCCCACTCATTGTGCTCTTGATTCCACTCCTTCCCACTACACTTCCATCATTCAATGTCTATAATTTTCATTATGATATATCTCAAAAGAACATCCCCATTCTGCACTGAAGTTGTTTCCTTATCCATCATCACTAATTTCCTCCTCTAAGCCCAGTACCACTTTCTACTTTCTCTTCCTCCTGGAGCTCTCTAAAAGTGTTAGACACTGTTGACCTCTGCCTCCTCCTCAGACCCTCCTCTGCCTCAGCACAGTGCTCCTGGGCTCTCCTGTCCTCTGTCCCTCTTCTCCCTATCAGTGCTCCTCAGGCTCCCTCCCAGGTTTATCTTCAGCTTTGCACACCCTGCACGTGGGGAGCCTTCAAGACTGCCTTTTAGCCATATTCCCCTTTGATAATCTCACCTGCATCCATGGTTTCAACTGCCATCTCTTTAGGGGGTCCCACAGGTCTACATCTTCAATCATAATCACAATCCTAAACTCTATTCCATGGATCCATATGCCTGCTAAATATTTCTATCTGAAATTCTTCAAACTCAGCAGAGCTAAAATAAAGCTTATTGTTTTCCCATTTCACAAGTCAGTTCTTTCTAATTTTTCCATTAATGACACCACCACTCTTCAGTCATCTTCAACTCCTCTCTCTCTCTCTCTCTCTCTGTCTCTCTGTCTCTCTCTCTGTCTCTGTAGCTCTCCTCTCTCTCTCCTTTGCTCCCCAAACCCATCAGTTTTCAAGCTTTGTTGATTTCCTGTGAAGGTTGTCTATGTATGTTCTGTCCTTTTCATTATACTTGACAATGCCCTGGTTCTCCCTTTAGTATCTCCTGCCTAGACTCTTCAAGTAGTCTTACAGTATATGTGTTGCCAAAGCGAGCACTTCAAGTAGTCTTATAAATGTCTTCAGTTTCTCTCCAACCCCTTTAATTAGCTTCCAAAACCTCCAATGCTTGCCATATCCTGCTGAATAGATTCTAATTTCTTTAGTCTGAACTTTAATGCACTATTATTTCTCTATGTGGCTTCTTACCCTCCACCAAAAGTGTACTACCCACTTTTTTCCTGAGTACACCTTTTGTTTGAGGACCTTCGTATGTCTCCTAATACTCTCCTTCATCTAGACTAACTTTCCCCGTTTCCTTCTCACAAAATCTTACTTTTTGTGTCCAGTCTGAAGGATGCATCCTCTATTAAGTCAACAGAAATTGATGACCAACTCCAGTCAACAGAAATCTCTCCTTCCTCTTACATCTATAAAATGTTGCTTACACTTCAATTTTAACATTGTGGTTGTGTCTAGCTACTTCCTCAACTGTATTTTAAACTCCTTAAAAGTAAGGATGGCTTCTCTGGTAGATTATATTATTATTCTCAAATATTTACTGTCTTTGTGGAAGAAACATAACTGTCTGCCCTTCATGGGACGTTTAGCTACATGACTGGCTTTGGCCAATTAAATCTGAGCAGAAGTGATATATGCCACTTCTGGTCCATCGTGTGTTTCTGTCATCTCTTTTGTCCCCCTGCCACAAGATAGGCTTGTCCCAATTAGCTGCTCCTCTTGCCCAGATGCCAGAATAAAAAAGATGGAAAGTAGAGGTACACCTAACTCACAGTGGACATTAACACAAATGAGAAATAAACCATTGTGTTGTGAGTTATTGAAACCTGGGGGTTGTTTGTTAAGGCAGCATAACTTAGCCTACATTGAATCCACTTCTTATCCAATTCAACAAATATTCAGTCATTCATTTCATAATCCTGAGAATATACCCTATGCCAAGACTACTTTAAGTATCATGAAAATTACAAAAATTCATAAAGTGTCATGTCTGTCTTCAATTGTCTTAGTTCTGAGTAGTAAGATAAGAAATGTTTTCAGGTTACTACAATACAATGCAAAATATCATAAATCTCTTTGGAGACTTGCAAACAAAGAGCCACTAGGTTTCAGGAAGGGGAGAAATAGCATTACACTGGAGAAACCAGAAAAAGTTGCATAAAGTATTATTTGTATCTTGCTCTACACCTAGCATATAATAGGTTTTAAAGATGTGCTGAATAGAGAAATAAATGAATTAATAATAAAGCAAAAAACATGGAAATTAGTTTAGTCAATAAAGGCTGACATTTCTGTGTTAATTAAATCACTTAATTTGCCACATCAGGGCGAGTGAAATGGTTCAGGGTAAAAGATAATGGCACTTAAGAACTTGTGAGTGGGTGAATTTGCTTTAACTAGATCCTCTGATTAAAGAAATCTTACTCATTGACACTGGCATCTTTTAAGCTCCAATTATTTCTGGTTTGTCATGTGGCTTTTCATATGATCCACTGCTTTTAGCAGGCTGCTTAAGCAAGTTTATCTCCTAGTCAGCAACCAGAGGGTTCCTATTTTCAGTTTTATTCTTGATGGGAACCATCAAGCAGAACCTTCGGGGCTGGTACTTCCAAGTTCATTAGGGCTAAGAGAACTCGGTCCAGGGATCAGTAAGGCATGTACAAGTCCCCAGAGTGGGCAAAGATAATCACCTTAAATAGCTTAGCACAGAATTTTTAGAATAAATCTTTCCCTCCGTAACTCTGACACATGCTTCTAGGATGATTCAAGTGATAAATGCCCTATTCCTGGGTTAATAAATTACAAATTCGGGAATGATTTAAATAGCTTAATCATGCACCCAGTGCCACAAACAGGAAAACGTTGAGTCCAGGAGGACAGGACGGGAGGCCATATATGAACTCTTGTCCTAGCTTTCCCCTAACCTAGACTGTGCCCGTAGGGCAAAAATTCTGTCTCTCGGGTCTCTTCAGCTCTGAATTTCTCTGAGTCTGTGAAACTATGCATATTCAAAAAGATTTGCCTCTGGGAAGTTGATAGCCTACTTTCACTGGACATTTTTCCAAATGACAGTGGGACTGAGGATCCTCCCCCTTCCCCCATGGTTAACTAACTAAGCAGGGTGAGCAGGTTTTGTGAAATGCCAGCCCCAGAGGTTACCACAATAGAAGCCACAGATGCCTACACCTGAATGCAAGTGCCCCCACTGGAATAATATCTTTCGATAATGCTAACATGGCGACAGTGGTATGAAAGGGGCTCTCTTTTCCAAGAGAGACCATTCTCTAATGATAAAGTGATGATGCCAAGGGTGCTGAGTCTATGACAGAGTTTCTGAGAGAAGAATAATGTCACACTCTCCACAGCTCAAACCCAAGCTCAACAACATAGTCATTCCTGACTTTAGACAAGTTGCTGACTCTCTTTGTGCCTCGGTTTTCAGATCTTTATGACAACTACCTTGTGTGGCTATGATGAGGTTATTTTACGGATGTGAAAGTTCCCAGGGCTCCACAAGCTTTCACATGAACTTAATGCATGTTAGTTTTCTTCCTCTCGGGAGGCCCCCTTAGTCCATTTTGGTTCCTATCTTGAATATTATTTCATTAACTTTTTTTTATTTTTTTCACTTCTTTTTAAAAAATTTTTATTTTATATTGGAGTACAGTTGATTAACAATATTGTGTTAGTTTCAGGTGTACAGCACAGTGATTCAGCTATACATATACGTGTGTCTATGCTTCTTCAAATTCTTTTCCCATTTAGGTTGTTACAGAGTGTTGTGCAGAGTTCTCAGAGTTCTCGCTTTATCTTTTAGTTAAACACTGCTTTCCCCTGTTTAATATGTTTCACAATAAGCTGAGAAACCACACACACACAAAATTGTCTAATCCAGGATGAAAAAAAGTGCCAAATCGTCTAGTGTAGACCCATCATCTACTTTTAGGCTTATTGACAAAATTTGAGATCTCTCATTATCCCTCAAAAATTCCCTTGGCCCATAACAACTTTAGTTTTAAAGTTCCCTAAACACTAAGCAGCACTATCTCCTGGCTCATCTCTGATAATTACCCCAGAAGCTCCCTTTCTGGAAGCTGGCAGTCTTAACTCACCCCAACTCCCTCCCCAGCTACCCAACTCACTCAAATTCCCGTATCCACCCAATGCTCGCAGTGGCTTCCACCAACAAATTGTTCTTAACACTGTCCGCTCTCGTAACTCTCAAGAGTAACACTCACCACCCTCTCATATAGCTGAATGAATGCAAAGGGGTTTCATACCCTTCCTTTTTATTCTTTGTCTCTATATTTCAATATTTTCAGGCATAATATTGGCTGTGTGCTTCAGTTAGCAGAGGAGGAAATTAAAGGACAGGAAGATGAATGATTTACCCAATGCCAAGAAATTAACAGCAAAGGTCAAGGTTAAAACTGAGCTCCCTGCCTTTTCTTAATAGCAGGGACCCTGGTTCAGGGAAGGCTCTTCATAAACATTTGTTGAATAGGTATTGCATGAATGAATGCTCTGTTTCCTCCACTGTAAATTGACAGTGACACTGACACTTTTCTGAAATTGGTGCAACCTATTGTTGTCTTCAAGATTAAGTGTTGGGATATTACTTAGGAGTCCAGATGTCTGTTTAGCTCTGATGCTTCAGGTTAATAAGATGTGGTAATACACACACACAAAAATACAACTTTCAGAGATTTCATAAGCTAAGACAAAACAGAGGAAGTTTGTTAGTCTCATTCTATGAGGAGACAGAGGAAGGAAAATGATCACGTCATAGATCAGGGCACTAGTGTTATAATTTATTATGTGCTTTCATAAACCTTAGCTTCTTTGAAACTCACATCAACCCTATGGGGATGGTAGGGCAGACATCATCTCCATTTAGCCTTTGAAAAGTCGAAAACTCAAAGAATTTAAGTGAATATTCCCAGCTTACAAAGTTAATAAGTGGTGGAAACAAAACTAGAGCCCATGTCTTCTCTTTCTAGATGGGAATTAGTCATTCTTGTGCTATCAATCATCAGTTATAAAGCATTTAACCCTTGATGCTGAGTATGGCTTTTTTTAAATGGGTGTATTCTATCTTCCCACTTAAGGACACTGAGGGCAGGGCTGTGTCATATTCATATTCGATTCCCTATATCTAAGCTGAGTTTCTTTCACAAAGTAAACCCTAAATGACAATTAATAACAATGCTATTATTCTGATGGATAAAAATAACATTTTTAAGAAACAGCAGCTATATTTAGCAAGTTGGCTCTTTCATGATATTGACTAATTAATTCCCTGGTCACATTACCCAGGCAAGATTGAAAAGTTTATTTCTTAATGCATGTCCCATCAACTTTAAGCAACAATTTTTTTGAGGGAAATTGGGTCATTTTAAGAGAAGTGCTTTTGTGTGTGTGTGTGTGTGTGGTACGCGGGCCTCTCACTGTTGTGGCCTCTCCCGTTGCGGAGCACAGGCTCCGGGCGCGCAGGCTCAGCGGCCACGGCTCACGGGCCCAGCCGCTCCACGGCATGTGGGATCTTCCCGGACCAGGGCACGAATCCGTGTCCCCTGCATCGGCAGGCGGACTCTCAACCACTGCGCCACCAGGAAGCCCGAGAAGTGCTTTTAACTCTTTCTGAAATGTGCCTTCTTCTGGTGTCTCTAAAAAATTCCCTGATTTGCCAAATGATGAAAAATATATTCTCTCCTGAACTCTAGGATTAGAAACATGCATGTTTTTTATTTACATGCAGCAGATAGCATGGCCTGTGACTAAAAGGTAATCCAGATGCACAGGACCTCTGAGGAAACAATTCCTGCACAGTAAAGCAGTGGGAGGTTTGGCAGTCCGGATGGCTCATTCATCACAGTACGGAAGGCAACCTCTCAAGAACTTGTAAACGAGATGAAGAGCTCTCTCGGAAGGTTACAGCAAACATGTACCAGCCCTCTGTGTTCTCTGTTTAGGGTCATTTCACTTATGATTCATCTTAATCTTCAGAATTCTGGGAAGTATGTGATACATCAGGAGGGAGGTACCGTATTTCTAAGCTGCCAGGCTTTAATATGAAAAAGAAATCCTTTCTGGATGACCATAATGTAAGTCAGAAAACAGCGGGACAGAGTGCAGAGTTATGCATGGATTGTTTAGTCAAAAAAAATCCCTGATAACTAACAGAGCAAAAACTGGATTTAGGAAGCTAAACTGAAAACTTATTTTGGTGAGCTTCAGAAGGGACACTTCAGAACAAAAATTGACCATAAATTTTACCATATTTTGCTTTTTGAAATGAAATTCTTTCACTTCAGATTAAATACCACCACTTATTTCCCCTTCACCTCTACTGCTCTATTTCTGGAATATATTCCCTGTGATTTCTGTAGATTTTGGTCTTATTTGCAGTGGAAAAGGAATTTGGTGGGTCACATATCTCTAGAATCTCTTTTTGTAGTTTGTTCTAACCTATTCATACCCCCTCTCCTACTATGTCACACACCTCTGGACCACTTGCCAACTGTAATGAATGAAAATGGCTGGTGCAGAGGCAGCTCAATTTAAGGCAGAGAGTTCCAGGTGACAAGCCAACTGGGCTGTACAGGTATCAGGCCTGTGACTTCAGATCAGTAGCATCTTATCCTTCTTCCTGTAACAAGCACTAAATCCTACAGGTAACAGGCATTTAAGAAACACTATTATCACTGCAACAAATTTATGCCAGCATAAGCCCACAGAAATGGAGATCCGTAAAATACCTAGGAAGTTACTGCACAAAGTAATTGAACAGCAGATAAAAATTGTACTCTAATGTTGGTTCTACTGTTCATTTGTTATTTTATTCATGCATTCAGCAAGTAGCTGTTGAATGGCTACTAGGTGCTGGCCACTAGAAACATCATGGTAAACAAGACAGATATGGTCCCCACAATCACAGAATTTACAATCTAGCGGGAGAAGGGGTACAGAGAAGTTGAGAGGAAATCACGGTAGCTTGTATTAATGTCATCAAAAAGGAAGAATTATAGTGCACTATTGAGACCACAAAGGAGGGGCAACTACTGCAGGTAGGTGTGTGTGTAGAAGCTGGTCAACAGGGGCTCATAGGATTAAACTGTAGTTGATATTTTAAATATGAGTTTCAGTTAGCTTGATAGAGGGGTGGGAGGTGGGCAGAGGAGGAACCAGCATGTACAAAGGCCCAGAGGCTAGAAAGAACATACTGTTAATTCCACATGTTTGACAATCTTCCCACAATTTCTTTTCTTCTCTGTGACTGAAGACAATGTCGTGGCCAAATAATTGGGCAAGACTGTGTCTGGAGTTGCTGAAACCTCTTGCCCATAAACGTTGTTTTCTATGTTTAAAAAGGTTAAGCTGTCTGAGTATGTCATTTATTGCATTCCCACTTAAAACTGTGATCAACTTGCAGACAGGGATCATAGCTCACTGTATTTCCCAGAACCCATGGCCACATTCTGTACACATTGGAAGCTTAAGAAATGCTTGTGCTAAACAAATAGATAAACAACAAAGAAAGGTCAGCACCCAAGCTGGAACTCCCAGAATTTTCAAGGGAGTGGCAATGTTTATCCAACAAGGGTTTTTAGCCAGTGTTACTTGCTTAAGTTCAACTTTAGGAGCTTAGTCACAAAGATCCTCATTAAATAGTATCTTAGCAATCCAAATAGTCGCTGACCCTCTGACTTGAGCTAGTTGACCTGGTTGATTAAGGAAGCCAAAATCAGGAGCTTCAAATCTCAGGAGAGGTTTGTTAGCTTCAGGGAGAGAAAGGAGATCCATTACCTAGTCTCATACATCAGCCATACCCTGAGCTCTGGCCAGGCTGAGGGAAACAGCATTGCATATAGCACGTGGCCCATATTATGGGCTAGGCACTGTATTAGGTGCTGTTGACATAAATATAAATAAGAAGTAGTTCCTGCTCCTAAGGTGGACCTGGCACACAGTAATTGTTCAATAAATATTTGTTTAAAAACTGAGTGAACACAATCCCACCTATTCAAATAAGTATTATAAAATATGTTGCAGTTTTATTTTTCTAGTGGGGCTCTCCCCTAGGCTGTAGAAATTTTTGTGTCGTATGAACTCTTTGTAGTTTCTACAAAAGGAAAATTCTTCCTCTCAGGTCCTGAAGGAACCCCTACAGTTGCTTTTGAAAACACTAAGAGCTGCAGCTGAAGAAAGGACCCTGATCCCCCTCTCACGGAGACTGCAGTGTAAGCTTCTGTTCCAATGTTACCCTACCCTGGGCACAGCTGTTGGACCAAAAGAGTTGCTCTGAGCATCGCAGCATGGGCAGTAGCCCTCAGTAAACTGCAGGCATCCTGAAAGAATGCTCTTCTACAAAAAACACACATTTTATAAGTAGCAGGACTCCACTCCAGCCCTTGGATTGCCCAAATCCAGTGCTCACAGCCACCAAGAAGAGAGAGTCCTAACAGAAGGGATCATTATTTCCCGATGCAGAAAACAACATATTCCCTTCCTCTGAAACCTTAAAACCACATTCATTAATGTCATATTCATTCATAAACTTACTCGGAATAAGATCTCTCCCTCTCCTCGGTAGGCACAGTCTCAAATCTCAGGGGGTCAAGTTCTTATGTTTACCACCCTCAATAACACTTGTCAGAAGCTCTGGCTTTTGAGTCCCCTTTGCCATGAGCAAGCCATTTTTCTTCCAGGGCACTTTCCTTGGGCATCTTTGGAATGAATTGCGGCCAGGACTTAGCTATTTCTTGGGTGAAGAAACCTGCTTGGTTTCTCATATTTGGGGAATAATGTGGATGATTGGGTGTGTGAGAGAAATGAGAAGGGCACTGTGACCCCTCTGTGAGTATTAACCCCTTGTAGTGATGGGGCAGCAGGGCAGGAAGACAAGATTAACCAAATGGCAATACAGTAACAAGCTCAAGATGCAATTTTTATTACTGTCTGTACAACTTACATGGACTTGGGAAGAAAAGAAAATAATAATGAGCTGCAATACCCCACAATTGAGCTTTATTGACAAAAAATGTTTTTCATCAAAACCCAACTTCTTTTATTCATTTCTTCCCTACTTCTCACTTCCTCAAGCTGACTGAAAATATTTTCTGCCCTGGTTTCTTCCATGTGGCTATTTGATCATCCATCACTCACACAGCAAATATGTATTGAGCTGCTGTTCTGTACCAGGCACTGAGGAGTATGTTCCAGAGCTTCTATCTAGTAATTAAATATTTGATGCATAGGGTGATAAGCACAGTAAAAAGAAATCTACAAAGCATGAGGACAGGGAGAGAAAGGCATACATA
Organism: Monodon monoceros; assembly: GCF_005190385.1. Taxonomy (NCBI): domain Eukaryota; kingdom Metazoa; phylum Chordata; class Mammalia; order Artiodactyla; family Monodontidae; genus Monodon; species Monodon monoceros. The sequence goes on from NW_021703774.1 coordinate 92,745,614, forward strand.
TGTCAAGATCTCTTGATTTTCTGGGAAAATAAGTACAGGCAGAGGATCAGGTGGCCAAGACAGAACTCCAGGGAAAGGAAAAGTACTAACAGCAGCCAACACTTACTGCTGTGTTAGGCACTGATGTGTTTACAATGTGCTAAGCACTGCTCTACGTTCTTTACCTGTGTCAATCTCTTTAATCCTCACAAGAACCAGATGACAGAGTCTCTATTATTATTTCCATTCTAGCAACTGATACACAGAGAGACCAAGTAATTTGGCCAAATCACACAGCTAGGCAGTGTCAAAGGCACAATGAGAACCAGAGCCTGAGCTCTTAACCACCACAGGATAGCACAGAGAAAGATATATCCAAAGGTCCAGAGATGAGAGGTCAGGGCCTCCTGGGGGAAATGGCAGTCAATATGAATGGGACAGAGTCTTCACGAGGGAGCATCGGAAGCAAATGGAAGTGAAGAGGTAATATGCAGGATGATGAAGAATCTGTGTACCCTGCTAAAGTTCTTACTTAACCCTGAGAGCAACTGGAGCCATGAAAGTCTTTATACCCAAGCTCAGATCTACGTTTCGGGAAGATGACCAATAGCACAGTACAGAATGGATTGCAGATGGGTCAGTGAGCAGGAGGCCGGTGAAAACAGTCAGATAGCTGTACAGGTAATAAATGGTGAGGGGCCCGACAAAGGGAATAGGAACAGGAAGGGAGGAAAGGAGAACAACAGGAGCTATTTAAGTGATAAAATTTACAGAACTGGGTGGATGTAGAAGTTGATCCAGAAGAAAAGGAAAGGATAACTTCTAGGTTCAGGATAGGGTAGAACCTATGACATTAACCAGGACACGGAATGTAAGAGGAGTGCCCAGTTTAAGAAAAAGACAGTTTGTTCAGTTTGGGAATATTACATTTGAGATGCCTGTTCTTGCAATCTATTGCTACATAACAAACCATCCTAAAACAGCACTTTAAAATAATAATTTGTGATGGTTGCTCACGGTTCTATGAGTCAACTGTGTTCAGCTGGGCAATTCTTGCTTGTAGGCTCTCAGATAATTACTGTCAGTTGTTGGCTGGGTGGCAATCTTCTAAAGGCTCAGTTGGGCTTGTTGTCCAAGGTGGCTCACTCACGTGGGTGGCAATTGTTGCTGCCTTTTGGATAGGAGTTCAGCTGGGCTTTTCCACCTACACGTGGCTTCTCCATACAGCTTGAGCCTCTCTCAGCAAGACAGCTGGGTGACCAGAGATAGAGTCCAACGAGCAAGCATTTTAAGGCGCCTAGGCAAGGGGCTTCCCTGCTGGCACAGTGGTTGAGAGTCCGCCTGCCGATGCAGGGGATGCAGGTTCGTGACCTGGTCCGGGAGGATCCCACATGCCGCGCAGCGGCTGGGCCCGTGAGCCATGGCCGCTGAGCCTGCATGTCCGGAGCCTGTGCTCCACAACGGGAGAGGCCACAACAGTGAGAGGCCCTCGTACCGCCAAAAAAAAAAAAAGCCTAGGCAAAAGCTGCAAGGTTTCTAAGGACATAGCCTTGGGAACCATATCATGGTGAAGAGTGACTCACAGGGTCATCCCAGATTCAAGGAGTGGAGACTCCATGGGGCTTGAAGATAGAGAAGCATACTTCATCAAGCCCATCTTTGGAGGCTAACACAGTTCCTTTGGGACATGCAGTTGGAGAAGTTTAATTGGTATTCAAGTTATGGGTCTCTAGTTCAGGGAGAGATCTGGGCTAGGGATCTAGCTGAGAAGAAAACCAATATGCAATTGGTGATTGAAACCATGGATGTAGATGAGATCTCCCAGGGAGAATGTGCAGAGTGCAACAAGAATGAGACCTGGGGAAGAACCTTGAAACATCAACATCTGAAGGGTAAGCAATGGAACAGCAATTCTCGGTCTCCTAAAAGAGCCCAAGAATGTGGGGATATAGAAGCAGAGAGAACCATGAAATGATATGTTTATATAAGCCAAATGCAACATGTCAAGGAAAGGAAATATCAACAGTGCCAAATGCTGCAGAGAGGCAAAGTCACGTGGGGCCTGAAAACTATTTTCACCAGATTTGACAATTAAGTGGTCATGGGTGACCTTAGTAGAAATAGTTTCAGGGAATAGAAAAAGCAAAGAAAAAAATAAAACAGACTGAAGTGGAATAGACTGTGAATGGTAGATGAGAGAGACAAGGCAAGAAGCTATCACAAGACATACAGTTGAAGGAAGGTTTGTGTTTTAAGATGCTTAGGGCATGGGCTCTGGGGTCAGATTGCCTGTTTGCATGGATTTGCATTTCGGCTCTCCCAGCTGCATAACTTAACCTCTCTAACACTCAGTTTTCTCTGAAAAGGTTAACATTTAAGCTGACACTGGAAGTATGAGCAGGGATCAGTCAGGTAATGGGTTGGGAGAATAAAGTTCTTGGCTGGGGTAACAGCAAGGATGTAAGTGAGTCAGGACCACGCTTGGCTTGTGTGAGGAAAAGACTGGAGTGGGACCCGCTGGCTGGGGAGGCAGTCAGGAGTAGCAGGAGATTGAGCTGAGGAGAAAGGAGTCCGTCTTTCTGGGTTTTATACTTGCAGGAATTTCATTCTAAGAGCAATGGAAGTCATTGGAATATTGTAAACAGAGGAGTGACATTATTTGACACATTTTTAAAAGATCACTCTGCTTTAAAAGTAAACATACACCTACCCAGCAATTCTACCCCCAGATATTCACCCAAAACAAATGAAAACATGCATTCACAAAAAGGCTTGTGTTGAGAATATTCATAACAGTTTTATTCGTAATAGCCCAAAACTGGAAACAGTCCATATATCTATCAATATTTTTTTAAATTATAAACACACTGTAATATATTCTTAAATGGATTATTACTCAGCAACAAAAAGAAATGAATTACTGATACTGCAACAACATATCTCATGATTCCATTTATATGATATCCTGGAATAGGCAAAGCTAACCTACAGTGGAAAAAACTTAGAACAGTGGTTTCCTTGGAGATGAGAGTGGGAGCAGGGATTGCCTGGGGAGGGTAGAAGGGAACTTTCTGAAGGGGGGGTTACTGTTATACTTGATAAGGGTTAGGGTTACACAGCCAAAACTCAGCAGATGTAAATTTAGGAATTAAATTTTACATTAAAACAAACAAGACAAAGAACTACTCAAATATTGAACTCCAGTTAACTATATGTAAGCTGAAGTGTTTAGTGGCAAGAATACTGATATCTACAATATCTTTGAAATGCACCCAACTTAAGATGGACTAGGGACTTCCCTGGCGGTCCAGTGGATAAGACTCCTCGCTTCCACTGCAGGGGGCCCGGATTCAATCCCTGCACAGAACTATGATCCCACATGCTGCACAGTGAGGCCAAGAAAACAAAAAGATGGACTAATGGGTGAATTGAGGGATAGATGGGTAGAGAAAAATGTAATAAAGCAAGTATATGTATTATGTGCTGAATTGTATCACCTCAAAATTCATAAAATCCTAACCCCTAGTATCTCAGAATGTGACCTTATTTGGAGATAGGGCCTTTAAAGAGGCAATTAAGGTAAAGTAAGATTATATGAGTGGGCCCTAATCCAATATGAGTGGTATCCTTATAAAAAGAGGAGATTAGGAAACAGACAACACAGACTGACGGACAACCCTGTGAGGACAGACAGAAGGCAGCCACCTCCAAGCCAAGGGAGAGGCCTCAGAACAAACTAACCCTTGATTTTGAACCTCTGGCCTTCTGAAACTGTGAGAAAATACATTTTTGTTGTTTAAGCCACTCAGACTGTGGTATTTTGTTATGGCTGCCCTAGCAAACTAGTACGCATAAGTAAAGTGATAAAGGTAGAATCTAGGTGGTAGATATGAATGTTCACTAAAAATTATTTCAACTTTGCTGAATTTTTCATAGTCAAATGTTGGGGGAAAGTCACTCTGATCTCTGTGTACACTGGATTTAGGGAACAACTGTGAAAGTTGGGAGGAGGCTATTACAGTGGCCAAAGTGAAGAGTAATGGCAACTTGGACTAAAATGGTGAGAGTGGATTTGGAGAGAAATAGGCAGATTTTATATTTATGTTGGAGATAGAAACATCAGGGCTGTCTGAGAGATTGGATATAGAATATGAATAAAATTACAAATTCAAGGATGAGTGCTATGTATTTCTACAACTAGGTGGCCAGTGGTATTTACTAAGATGGAAAATATCAGAGGTACAGGAGTAAATCATATTTTGTTTTGGTTCTGTTAGGTTTGAAATGCCTATAGGTGATCCAAGTGGTATTGTCAAGTAGTAAGTTAAATATAAAATTTAGAGCTCAGTGGATACAAAACACGTAAACTGTTTAGCACAAGGCCTGATAATTAGTAAGCATAATAAATGCTTAGTATTATTTCCAATTATTTTAATTATTATAGGAGCTGTGATAGAGATAGATCTATTAACATTGTATATTGGTATATTCTGCCTTAGAAAGGAGATAAGATTAAAAACATACAGTTGGTTCTTTGAGAAGATAAACAAAATTGGGAGCTTCAAGATGGCGGAAGAGTAAGACGTGGAGATCACCTTCCTCCCCACAGATACATCAGAAATACATCTACACGTGGAACAACTCCTACAGAACACCTACTGAACGCTGGCAGAAGACCTCAGACCTCCCAAAAGGCAAGAAACCCCCCCACGTACCTGGGTAGGGCAAAAGAAAAAAGAATAAACAGAGACAAAAGAATAGGGATGGAACCTGCACCAGTGGGAGGGAGCTGTGAAGGAGGAAAGGTTTCCACACACTAGGAAGCCCCTTCGTGGGCTGAGACTGCGGGTGGCGGAGGGAGGAAGCTTCGGAACCACGGAGGAGAGCGCAGCAATAGGGGTGCACAGGGCAAAGCGGAGAGATTCCCACACAGAGGATCGGTGCCGACCAGCACTCACCAGGCCGAGAGGCTTGTCTGCTCACCCGGCGGGACGGGCGGGGCCGGGAGCTGAGGCTCGGGCTTCGGAGGTCGGATCCCAGAGAGAGGACTGGGGTTGGCTGTGTGAACACAGCCTGAAGGGGGCTAGTGTGCCACAGCTAGCCGGGAGGGAGTCCGGAAAAAGACTGGAGCTGCCAAAGAGGCAAGAGACTTTTATTTGCCTCTTTGTTTCCTGGTGCGCGAGGAGAGGGGATTAAGAGCACCGCTTAAAGGAGCTCCAGAGACGGGCGTGAGCCACGGCTAACAGCGCAGACCCCAGAGACGGGCATGAGATGCTAAGGCAGCTGCTTCAGCCACCAAGAAGCCTGTGTGCAAGCACAGGTCATTATCCATACCTCCACTCCCGGGAGCCTGTGCAGCCCGCCACTGCCAGGGTCCCATGATCCAGCAGGAGAACACACGGCACCTCACGCTGGTGCAACGTCACATTGGCCTCTGCTGCCGCAGGCTCACCCCGCATCCATACCCCTCCCTCCACCCAGCCTGAGTGAGCCAGAGCTGCCGAAGCAGCTGCTCCTGTAACCCTATCCAGTCTGGGTGGGAACAGATGCCCTCAGGTGACCTACACGCAGAGGTGGGGCCAACCAAAGCTGAACCCCAAGAGCTGTGAGAAAAAAGAAGAGAAAGGGAAATCTCTCCGAGCAGCCTCAGGAGCAGCGGATTAAATCTCCACAATTCAACTTGATGTACCCTGCATCTGTGGAATACCTGAAGAGACAACGAATCATCCCAAATTGAGGTGGTGGACTTTGGGAGCAACGATATATATATATCGTTTTCCCTTTTTCTCTTTTTGTGAGTGTGTATGTGTATACTTCTGTCTGTGATTTTGTCTGTATAGCTTTGCATTTACCATTTGTCCTAGGGTTCTGTCTGTCCGTTTTTTTGGTTTTTTGGTTTTTCTCTACTATAGGTTTTAGCGCTTGTTATCATTGGTGGATTTGTTTTTTGGTTTGGTTGCTCTCTTCTTTCTTTTTTTTATTACTTTAAAAAATTTTTAATAATTATTTTCTATTTTGATAATTTTTATTTTATTTTATTATATCTACTTCTTTCTTTCTTTCTTTTTCTCCCTTTTTTCTGAGCCGTGTGGATGACAGGCTCTTGCTGCTCCAGCCAGGCATCACGGCTGTGCCTCAGAGATGGGAGAGCCAAGTTCAGGACATTGGTCCACAAGAGACCTCCCAGCTCCACATAATATCAAATGGCGAAAATCTCCCAGAGATCTCCATCTCAACGCCAAGACCCAGCTCCATTCAACAACCAGCAAGCTACAGTGCTGGACACCCTATGCCAAACAACTAGCAAGACAGGAGCACAACCCCAACCATTAGCAGAGAGGCTGCCTAAAATCATAATAAGGTCAAAGACACCCCCAAAAACACACCACCAGAAGTGGACCTGCCCACCAGAAAGACAAGATCCAGCCTCATCCACCAGAACACAGGCACTAGTCCCCTGACCAGGAAGCCTACACAACCCACTGAACCAACCTTAGCCACTGGGGACAGACACCAAAAACAATGGGAACTACGAACCAGCAGCCTGCAAAAAGGAGACCCCAAACACAGTAAGTTAAGCAAAATGAGAAGACAGAGAAACACACGGAAGATGAAGGAGCAAGGTAAAAACCCACCAGACCTAAAAAATGAAGAGGAAATAGGCAGTCTACCTGAAAAAGAATTCAGAATAATGATAGTAAAGAAGATCCAAAATCTTGGAAATAGAATGGAGAAAATACAAGAAGCGTTTAACAAGGACCTCGAAGAGCTAAAGAGCAAAGAAACATTGATGAACAACACAATAAATGAAATTAAAAATTCTCCACAAGAGATCAATAGCAGAATAACTGAGGCAGAAGAATGGATAAGTGACCTGCAGGATAAAATAGTGGAAATGACTACTGCAGAGCAGAATAAAGAAAATAGAATGAAAAGAATTGAGGACAGTCTCAGAGACCTCTGGGACAACATTAAATGCACCAACATTTGAATATAGGGGTTCCAGAAGAAGAAGAGAAAAAGAAAGGGACTGAGAAAATATTTGAAGAGATTATAGTTGAAAACTTCCCTAATATGGGAAAAGAAATATTTAATCAAGTCCAGGAAGCACAGAGTCCCATACAGGAAAAATCCAAGGAGAAACATGCCAAGACACATATTAATGAAACTATCAAAAATTAAATAAAAAGAAAAAATATTAAAAGCAGCAAGGGAGAAACAAATAACAGAGAAGGGAATCCCCATAAGGTTAACAGTTGATCTTTCAGCAGAAACTCTGCAAGCCAGAAGGGAGTGGCAGGACATATTTTAAGTGATGAAGGCAAAAACCTACAACTAAGATTACTCTACCCAACAAGGATCTCATTCAGGTTTGATGGAGAAATTAAAATCTTACACACAAGCAAAAGCTAAGAGAAGTCAGCACCACCAAACCAGCTTTACAACAAATGCTAAAGGAACTTCTCCAGGCAAGAAACACAGGAGAAGGAAAAGAGCTACAATAACAAGCCCAAAACAATTAAGAAAATGGTAATAGGAACATACATATTCATAATTACGTTAAGTGTAAATGGATTAAAGGATCCAACCAAAAGAAATAGACTGGCTGAATGGATAAAAAAGCAAGACACATATATATGCTGTCTACAAGAGACCCACTTCAGACCTAGGGACACATACAGACTGAAAGGGAGGGGATGGAAAAAGCTATTCCATGCAAATGGAAACCAGAAGAAAGCTGGAGTAGCAATTCTCATATCAGACAAAATAGACTTTAAAACAAAGACTATTACAAGAGACAAAGAAGGACACTGCGTAATGATCAAGGGATCAATCCAAGAAGAAGACATAACAACTGTAAATATTTATGCACCCAACATAGGAGCACCTCAATACATAAGGCAAATACTAACAGCAATAAAAGGGGAAATCAATAGTAACACAATCATAGTAAGAGACTGTAACTCCCCACTTTCACCAATGGACAGATCATCCAAAATGAAAATAAATAAGGAAATACAAGCTTTAAATGATACATTAAACAAGATGGACTTAATTGATATTTATAGGACATTCCATCCAAAAACAACAGAATACACTTTCTTCTCAAGTGCTCATGTAACATTCTGCAGGATGGAACATACCTTGGGTCACAAATCAAGCCTTGGTAAATATAAGAAAATAGAAATAGTATCAAGTATTTTTCCTGACAACAATGTTATGAGACTAGATATCAGTTACAGGAAAAAAATCTGTAAAACTACAAACACATGGAGGCTAAACAATACACTACTAAATAATCAAGAGATCCCTGAAGAAATCAAGAGGAAATCAAAAAATACCTAGAAACAAGTGACAATGAAAACATGACAATCCAAAACCTACAGGATGCAGCAAAAGCAGTTCTACAAGGGAAATTTATAGCAATACAATCCTACCTTAAGAAACAAGAAACATCTCAAATAAATAACCTAACCTTACACCGAAAACAAGTAGAGAAAGAAGAACAAAAAAACCCTAACGTTAGCAGAAGGAAAGAAATCATAAAGATCAAATCAGAAATAAGCGAAAAAGAAATGAAGGAAATGATAGCAAAGATCAATAAAACTAAAAGCTGTTTTTTTGAGATGATAAAATTGATAAACCATTAGCCAGACTCATCAAGAAAATAAGGGAGAAGACTCAAATCAATAGAATTAGAAATGAAAAAGGAGAAGTAACAACTGACACTGCAGAAATACAAAGGATCATTAGAGATTACTGTGAGCAACCATATGTCAATAAAATGGACAACCTGGAAGAAATGGACAAATTCTTAGAAAAGCACAACCTTCTGAGACTAAACCAGGAAGAACTAGAAAATATAAACAGACCAATCACAAGTACTGAAATTGAAACTATGATTAAAAATCTTCCAACAAACAAAAGACCAGGACCAGATGGCTTCTCAGGCGAATTCTATCAAACATTTAGAAAAGAGCTAACACCTACCCTTCTCAAACTCTTCCAAAATATAGCAGAGGGAGGAACACCCTCAAACTCATTTGACGAGGCAACCTGATACCACCCTGATACCAAAACCAGACACAGATGTCACAAAGAAAGAAAACTACAGACCAATATCACTGATGAACATAGATGAAAAATCCTCAACAAAATACTAGCAAACAGAATACAACAGCAAATTAAAAGGATCATACACCATGATCAAGTGGGGTTTATCCCAGGGATGCAAGGTTACTTCAATATACGCAAATCAATGTGATATACCATATTAACAACTGAAGGAGAAAAACCATATGATCATCTCAATAGATTCAGAAAAAGCTTTTGACAAAATTCAACACCGATTTATGATAAAAACCCTCCAGAAAGTAGGCATAGAGGGAACTTACCTCAACATAATAAAGGACATATATGACAAACCCACAGCAACCATCATACTCAATGGTGAAAAACTGAAACCATTTCCACGAAGATCAGGAACAAGACAAGGTTGCCCACTCTCACCACTATTATTCAACATAGTTTTGGAAGTTTTAATGACAGCAATCAAGGAAGAAAAAGAAATAAAAGGAATACAAATCAGAAAAGAAGAAGTAAAGCTGTCACTGTTTGCAGATGACATAATATTATACGTAGAGGATCCTAAAGATGCTACCAGAAAACTACTAGAGCTAATCAATGAATTTGGTAAAGTAGCAGGATACAAAATTAATGCACAGAAATCTCTGGCATTCCTATACACTAATGATGAAAAATCTGAAAGTGAAATTATGGAAACACTCCCATTTACCATTGCAACAAAAAGAATAAAATATCTAGGAATAAACCTACCTAAGGAGACAAAAGACCTGTATGCAGAAAATTATAAGACATTGATGAAAGAAATTAAAGATGATACAAACAAATGGAGAGATATACCACGTTCTTGGATTGGAAGAATCAACTTGGTGTAAATGACTATACTACCCAAAGCAATCTATAGATTCAATGCAATCCCTATAAAACTACCACTGGCATTTTTCACAGAACTAGAACAAAAAATTTCACAATAGTTATGGCAACACAAACGACTCCAAATAGCCAAAGCAATCTTGAGAAAGGAAAAGAGAGCTGGAGGAATCAGGATCCCTGACTTCAGACTATACTACAAAGTTACAGTAATCCAGACAGTATGGTACTGGCACAAAAACAGAAAGATAGATCAATGGAACAGGATAGAAAGCCCATAGATAAACCCACGCACATATGGTCACCTTATCTTTGATAAAGGAGGCAAGAATATACAGTGGAGAAAAGACAGCCTCTTCAACAAGTGATGTTGGAAATCTGGACAGCTACATGTAAAAGAATGAAATTAGAACACTTCCTAACACCATACACAAAAATAAACAAAAAATGGATTAAAGACCTAAATACAAGTCCAGACACTATCAAACTCTTAGAGGAAAACATAGGCAGAACACTCTATGACATAAATCACAGCAAGATCCTTTTTGACCCACCTCCTAGAGAAATGGAAATAAAAACAAAAATAAACAAATGGGACCTAATGAAACTTCAAAGCTTTTGCACAGCAAAGGAAACCATAAACAAGATGAAAAGACAACCCTCAGAATGGGAGAAAATATTTGCAATGAAGCAATTGACAAGGATTAATCTCCAATATTTACAAGCAGCTCATGCAGCTTAGTATCAAAAAAACAAACAACCCAATCGAAAAATGGGCAAAAGGCCTAAATAGACATTTCTGCAAAGAAGATATACAGATTGCCAACAAACACATGAAAGAATGCTCAACATCCTTAATCATTAGAGAAATGCAAATCAAAGCTACAATGAGATATCATCTCACACCAGTCAGAATGGCCACCATCAAAAAATCTACAAACAATAAATGCTGGAGAGGGTGTGGAGAAAAGGGAACCCTGTTGCACTGTTGGTGAGAATGTAAATTGATACAGCCACTATGGAGAACAGTATGGACAGTCCTTAAAAAACTAAAAATAGAACTACCATATGACCCAGCAATCCCACTAACGGGCCAATACCCTGAGAAAACCGTAATTCAAAAAGAATCATGTGCCACAAAGTTCACTGCAGCTCTATTTACAATAGCCAGGACATGGAAGCAACCTAAGTGTCCATTGACAGATAAATGGATAAAGAAGATGTGGCACATATATACAATGGAATATTACTCAGCTGTAAAAAGAAATGAAATTGAGTTACTCGTAGTGAGTTGGATAGACTATAGTCTATCATACAGAGTGAAGTCAGAAAGAGAAAAACAAATATCATATGCTAACAAGTGTATATGGAATCTAAAAAAAAAAAAAAAAAAAAGGTCATGAAGAACACCTAGGGGCAAAACGGGAATAAAGATGCAGACCTACTAGAGGATGCACTTGAGGACGTGGGGAGGGGGAAGGGTAAGCTGGGACAAAGTGAGAGAGTGGCATGGACATATATACACTACCAAATGTAAAATAGATAGCGAGTGGGAAGCAGCCGCTTAGCACATGGAGATCAGCTCAGTGCTTTGTGACCACCTAGAGGGGTGGGATAGGGAGGGTGGGAGGGAGGGAGATGCAAGACGGAAGAGATATGGGGATATATGTATAGGTATAACTGAATCACTTTGTTATAAAGCAGAAACTAACACACAATTGTAAAGCAATTATACTCCAATAAAGATGTTAAAAAAAAAAAGATAAACAAAACTGATAAACCCTTAGCCAGACTCATCAGGAAAAAAAGAGAGAGGACACAAATCAATAAAATTAGAAATGAAAAAGGAGAAATCACAGATGACACTGCAGAAATACAAAGGATTATGAGACTACTACAAACAACTATATGCCAATAAAACAGACAACTACAAAGAAATAGACAAATTCTTCCATAAGTACAATTTTCCAAGTCTGAACCAGGAAGAATTAGAAAATATAAACAGAGCTATCAGAAGTAATGAAATTGAAACTGTAATTAAAAATCTTCCAACAAACAAAAGTCCAGGACCAGATGGCTTCACAGGTGAATTCTATCAAACATTTAGAGAAGAGCTAACACTGATCCTTCTCAAACTCTTCCAAAAATTTGCAGACGGAGGAACACTCCCAAATTCATTCTACAAAGCCACCATCACCCTGATACCAAAACCAGAAAAAGATATCACAAAATAAGATAATTGTAGACCAATATCACTGATGAACAAAAATCCTGAACAAAATGTTAGCAAACAGAATCCAACAACATATTAAAAGGATCATACAACATGATCAAGTGAGACTTATCCCCAGGATGCAAGGATTCTTCAATATACGCAAATCAATCAATGTGATACACCATATTAACAAATTAAGGAATAAAAACCACATAATCATCTCAATAGATGCAGAAAAGCTTTTGACAAAATTCAACAACAATTTACGATAAAAACTCTCCAGAAAATGGGCACAGAGGTTACCTACCTCAACATAATAAAGGCCATATATGACAAACCCACAGCAAGCATCATACTCAATGGTGAAAAACTGAAAGCATTTCCACTAAGATCAGAAACAAGACAAGGATGTTCACTCTCACCACTCTTATGCAACATAGTTTTGGAAGTCTTAGCCACGGAAATCAGAAAAGAAAAAGAAATAAAAGGAAGACAAATTGGAAAAGAAGAACTGTCACCATTTGCAGATGACATGATACTATATATAGAAAATCCTAAAGATGCCACCAGAAAACTACTAAACCTAATCAATGAATTTGCTAAGTTTGCAAGATACAAAATTAATGCACAGAAATCTCTTGCATTCTTATACACTAATGATGAAAAAGCTGAAAGAGAGATTAAGGAAACAATCCCATTTTCCACCACATGAAAAAGAATAAAATACCTAGGAATAAACCTATCTAAGGAGGCGAAAGACTTTCACTCAGAAAACTACAAGACACTGATGAAAGAAATCAAAGATGACATAAACAGATGGAGAAATATACCATGTTCTTGGATTGGAAGAATCAATATTGTGAAAATGACTATACTACCCAAAGCAATCTACAGATTCAATGCAATCCCTAGCAATCTACCAATGGAATTCTTCACAGAATTAGAACAAAAAATTTTATATTCATATCAAAACACAAAAACCCCAAATAGCCAAAGCAATCTTGAGAAAGAAAAACAGAGCTGGAGGAATAAGGCTCCCCAACCTCAGACTATACTACAAAGCTACAGTAATCCAGACAGTACGGTACTGGTACAAAAACAGAAATATAGATCAATGGTACAGGATAGAAAGCCTAGAGATAAACCCATGCACATATGGTCACCAAATTTATGGCAAAGGAGGCAAGAACATACAATGGAGAAAAGACAGCCTCTTCAATAAGTGGTGCTGGGAAAACTGGACAGCTATATGTGAAAGAATGAAATTAGAACACTACCTTACCCTGTACACAAAAATAAACTCAAAATGGATTAAAGACCAGACACTATAAAACTCTTAGAGAAAAAAAATAGGAAAAACACTCTGATATAAACCACAGCAGGATCTTTCTTACCCACCTCCTAAAGTAATTAAAAAAACACAAAAATAAATGAATGAGACCTAATTAAACTTCAAAGCTTTTGCACAGCAAAGGAAAACATAAACAGGACGAAAAGAAAACCCTCAGAATGGGAGAAAATATTTTCAAATGAAACAACGGACAAAGAATTAATCTCCAAAATGTACAAACAACTGGTGGAGTTCAATATCAAAAAAACAATTCAATTAAAAATTTAGGCAGAAGACCTAAATAGACATTTCATCATAGAAGACATACAGATGACCAAGAGGCACATGAAAAGATGCTCAACATCACTAATTATCAGAGAAATGCAAATCAAAACTACAGTGAGGTATCATCTCACACCGGTCAGAACGGCCATAATCAAAAACTCTACAAACTATAAATGCTGGAGAGGGTGTGGAGAAAAGGGAACCCTCTGGCACTGTTGGTGGGAATGTAAATTGATACAGCCACTGTGGAGAACAGTATGGAGGTTCCTTAAAAAGCTAAAAATAGAGCTACCATATGACCCAGCAATTCCACTACTGGGCATATACCCTGAGAAAACCAAATTTCAAAAAGAGACATTGTACAACAATGTTTATGGCAGCACTGTTTACAATAGCCAGGACATGGAACCAACCTAAATGTCCATCAACCGATGAATGCGTAAAGAAAATTTGGCACATATATACAATAGGATATTACTCAGCCATAAAAAGACAGGAAACTGAGTTATTTGTAGTGAGGTGGATGGACCTAGAGTCTGTCATACAGAGTGCAGTAAGTCAGAAAGAGGAAAACAAATACCGTATGCTAACACATATATATGGAATCTAAAAAAAAAAAAAATTGGTACTCATGAACATTGTGACAGGACAGGAATAAAGATGTAGACATAGAGAATGGACTTGAGGACGCGGTGGGGGAGGGGAAAGCTGGGCGAAGTGAGAGTAGCATCGATATATATGCACTACCGAAAGTAGAATAGTTGTCTGGTGGGAGGCAGCAGCATAGCGCAGGGAGATCAGCTCGGTGCTTTGTGACCACCTAGAGGGGTGGGATAGGGAGGGTGGGAGGGAAGCTCAAAAGTGAAGGGATATGAGGACATGTGTATGCATATGGCTGATTGATTCACTTTGTTGTACAACAGAAATTAACACAGTATTGTGAAGCAATTATACTCCAGTAAAGATCTATTTAGGGCTTCCCTGGTGGCGCAGTGGTTGAGAATCTGCCTGCCAATGCAGGGGACATGGGTTCGAGCCCTGGTCTGGGAAGATCCCACATGCCGCTGAACAACTGGGCCCGTGAGCCACAACTACTGAGCCTGCGCGTCTGGAGCTTGTGCTCCGCAACAAGAGAGGCCGCAACATTGAGAGGCCCGCGCACCGCGATGAAGAGTGGCCCCCGCTCGCCACAACTAGAGAAAGCCCTCGCACAGAAACGAAGACCCAACACAGCCAAAAATTTAAATTTTAATTTTAAAAAAGATCTATTAAAAAATATATATATTTTTAACTATATATATTTTTAAACTTTATATAGTTAAATCTGAGCTGCTATGTGAAATGGTTAATATAAAGCACATGAACGAGATCCTGCACTGAATAAGACAGGGCTGAGAGAGAGCTTGGTATGTCCTGTTATCTCATCCACCCCTCAGGCAACGTCACTTCCTCCGATCACCTCAGAGAAATGAGAATTTATTGTCCATTAAATAACTCATTATAATGTTTAATTACTGTTGCAGTCACTGTTTTTTTTTCTATTTGAATTTGTCTAAAAATAATGAGAGCTCAAATTATTGGCTCCAGAATGCAGCTTCTTAAACTCTTAATATATGGTATGACTATGTTTATATTTACCTGATATGCCAGAGTCCCTGGATGGATTTTGCATTATTCTTGGATGCAAAAAATTTAATTCATTTTAGACATCTTTATTAGAATTTCATATTCTTCATCAGATACAGCACACAGATAGAGCCCCTAGATTACCCATGTAGGCAGGAAAATTGGGGAAAAAATGAAAACCTGTCATCTATGTCATTATCTCAGCACTAAGTCTTTAGGGAGTAGGAAAAGTGTCACTCAGAGCATCCCTGCAATTGTCTGAGCTGCATCAGTACCACCAGCTGTCTGACACGATCATTTGGAGCTTGCTGAAACTTGCATGTTTTCTCTCCCATCTATGCATCCCCTCCCTTTCCTTGGTGGAAACAAGATCAGTGTTTGTTCAAACTCAATAGAAAATACTAGCAAGCACCATATTGGTTTGGCTTTTCTTTTCATGGTAACAGCTAATAACTCACTTGAGAGCTTGACAAAGGGCTAGGCACCATGCTAAGCGCCATTTCATTCAACCTTCCTCGCAACAGTCCCATGAGGTGGTATCTATTATTATCCACATTTTACAGATGAGGTATCTGATGCTCCAAGAGGTTAAGTAATCTGCCCAACTAGCAAGTAAGGGAATTGGAGTTCAAAAGAAGTCAGAGGGTCGATAGAGAAAAATCTTCTAACTGCTCTGTCTTCAGCATCACTGATGGGAACGACTCAGGAGCCCAGAGGGTAAGGAGGGTGGGCTGATCCTCCTGAATCCTCAGCAACAGCCATGAAGCTACACAGCTCCTGTTCTGCCTCTGAGGACACAGCTGAATGAGTAGCCTCTGCTCTGTATGAATTCGGAGGTTTCCATGGCAAGTCCCTCGCCGCAGACCCCCAAACCCACCTAACTCTCAGCTCATGTCTGTAGTGATTTTACCAGGGCATAAACCTTCACATGTCCCCATGGAAATGAAGCTGAACACAAATACCCCTTCAAAAAGTAAAGGTGGCTTAAATTCACACTAACCTAGACGTGACATGTGTTGGTTAGATTTAGCTATTGGAGAATGAAGAGAAACAGAGGAAGAGCAGCTCACTATAAAGGGCATGGAGGGACCTGGAGAATATTCAGAAATAAGCATGTAGGTTCTGACATCAAACTATACTTATCAAGTTGCTGATTGTCAATCAACCCATTCCAAGAAAGAATTAAAGGTGATGTACCCTGGGCCCCTACCTATTCTTTCCACTCTGGAGCCTCACAATCTAATGTATGGGACTTCACACACAAAACCAAGCTCCCACCTTGCCTCCTGTCTCTCTTGCTGCTATTTATATGCAATTTATATTGATAAGCTAGTTATTTGAAGAAATAAATCCAATTTCTTGGCAAAATCTATTTATAAAACTGGTATAAATCAGCGCTTCTCCAGGGCTTTGTCCCACGCTGCTCCACTGTACACAGAGGGGGCAGCATTTTCCTCATGACGTGGAGAATGGTGATCACAGGTGGGAAACTCTGTCCCACTGGCTTATTCAGACTTTGTCTAAGAAGTCCCGCACAGCCATTAACTCTTTATTCCTGAAGAGGCTTCAAGAAAGGACTGATAAAGAGATTTGCCTGGGAGTACTGGGGTAATCTTATTAAGTCACAAAATCAAGTTAATGCCAACAAAGTACTATAAAGGTTTATTTACTTACTTTATTTTCCACATTAAACTAGAGCTGGATTGAGAGGCAACCCAGCCAGAGAGCTGTCCCTAACACCAATCTAAAAGGGGAGCCAGAAAACACCTGGTACTACAACCTCGCCAAGATGTGGTAAGATGGATGAAATGTGTATTGACCTGACTACTTTTAGAATACTGAATATAAATGGAAGGAACACTGTCTCCTAAAAGGAGTGAAAGAATCAAAGGGACAACTTAAACTGCCTTCTAAGGAGGTAGGAAGTGTTAGCCCCAGGGTTGTTGCTTTGCTGGATGAAATTTGCGAATTTGGGTCCAGAGCTGAACTGCTCCGGACTACAGAGAAGAGGCAGAGCGCTATTACCAAATAGCACTCTGATTCCTCTCTCTCTGTTTGAAGGAATGCCAAATTATTCCTTTGCCCAGGGGAGCCACCAGTCTTGGTGTGGCCCTGGAGGGAGAGCCACATGTGGACATGGGTTGTACCTGTTTTGTTCGGAACTGTTCACTAAGCATCTAGCTCAGTGCCAGCCAGAGCACTCACCCTAGAGGCATGCCATGGCTCTGCTCCAGCGGGTGCTATTCACAGAGTGTACAGGCACTGTGTTCAGCCTCACAGATGGTGCACCACCTTTAGGGTTGCATATAGTGGCCTCTGAGATTTGTTGGTTGACCTAGTGAATGAAAAAATGACATACAGATGGAGGAGGCGTTAACTTTTTCCCACCACTCTTTTCCCCACATTCACTTCGTTGTCTTTATTTAGTCTCATGCTAGCTTTTTTTATTAAAAAACATCTTTATTGGAGTATAATTGCTTTACAATGGTGTGTTAGTTTCTGCTGTATAACAAAGTGAATCAGCTATACATATACATATATCCCCATATCTCTTCCCACTTGCATCTCCCTCCCTCCCACCCTCCCTATCCCATCCCTCTAGCTGGTCACAAAACACCAAGCTGATCTCCCTGTGCTATGCGGCTGCTTCCCACTAGCTATCTATTTTACCTTTGGTAGTGTATATATGTCCACGCCACTCTCTCATTTTATCCCAGCTTACCCTTCCCCCTCCCCATATACTCAAGTCCATTCTCTAGTAGGTCTGCGTCTTTATTCCCATCCTGCCCCTAGGTTCTTCATGACCATTTTTTTTTTTAGATTCCATATATATGTGTTAGCATACAGTATTTGTTTTTCTCTCTCTGACTTACTTCACTCTGTATGACAGACTCTAGGTCCATCCACCTCACTAAAAATAACACAATTTCATTTATTTTTATGGCTAATATTCCATTGTATATATGTGCCACATCTTCTTTATCCATTCATCTGTCGATGGACACTTAGGTTGCTTCCATGTCCTGGCTATTGTAAATAGAGCTCCAATGAACATTGTGGTACATGATTCTTTTTGAATTATGGTTTTCTCAGGGTATATGCCCAGTAGTGGGATTGCTGGGTCATATGGTAGTTCTATTTTTAGCTTTTTAAGGAACCTCCATACTGTTCTCCACAGTGGCTGTATCAATTTACATTCCCACCAACAGTGCAGGAGGGTTCCCTTTTCTCCACACCCTCTCCAGCATTTATTGTTTCTAGATTTTTTGATGATGGCCATTCTGACTGGTGTGAGATGCACATGCTACTCCCCCTACGATGGATAACATTTTCCCCTTTTCCACTATTGGTATGGATTTTCCACGAGTATATCTTTAAAAATAAATCGTTTTGCCAAATTATTATAGATTTTTTCATAAACTTTTAGTTTTAGAATAGTTGCAGATTTACCAAAAAGTTGCAAACATAGTACAGAGAGTTCCCATACACTACACTCAGTTTCCCCTGTTATTAACATCTTTTGCTAGCATGGTGCATTTGGCACAACTAATTAACCAATATTGATACCTTATTATTTTTTTCTTTTTTATTGAAATATAGTTAATTTACAATGTTGTGTTAGTTTCAAGTGTACAGCAAAGTAATTCAGATATATATATACATATTCTTTTTCAGATTCTTTTCCATTATAGGTTATTATCAAGATATTGAGTATAGTTCCCTGTGTTATACAGTAGGTCCTTGTTGTTTACCTGTTTTATATACAGTGGTGTATATATGCTAATCCCAACCTCCTAATTTATCTCTCCCTCCCCACCCCTACCCCAGACTATCCCCTTTGGTAACCATAAGTTTGTTTTCTATGTCTGTGAGTCTATTTCTTTTTATAAATAAGTTTATTTGATGATAACTTATTATTAACTAGAGTCCATACTTTATTCAGATTTCTTTAGCTCTTACTAATGTCTTTTTTCTGTTCTGGCATCCTATCCAGGATATCACTTTACTATTAATTATGATATCACTTTACTATTAATTATGATATCTCCTGAGGCTCGTCTAGTTTTTTTTTTATTTTTGCGGTACGCGGCCCTCTCACTGTTGTGGCCTCTCCCATTGTGGAGCACAGGCTCCGGCCATGGCTCACGGGACCAGCCGCTCCGCGGCATGTGGGATCTTCCCGGACCGGGGCACGAACCCGTGTCCCCTGCATCGGCAGGCGGACTCTCAACCACTGCGCCACCAGGGAAGCCCTCGTCTAGGTTTTGACAGTTTCATATACTTTCCTCGTTTTTGATGGCCTTGACAGTTTTGAGGACCACTGGTCAGATATTTTGTACAATGTCCATCTACTAGAATTTGGTGTTTTTTTCATGGTTACACAGGAGTTATGAGTTTGGGGGAGGAAGACCACAGAGTGCCACTCTCATTACATGATATCAAGAATAAATGCTATCAACATGTCTGTTAATATCAAATCACTGTTAATGTTCACCTTGATCACTTGGCTGGGACAGTGTTTGCCAGGTTTCTCTTTGTAAAGTTACTCTGCACACTCTCCATACTGTAATCTTTGAAAGGAAATCACTACATGAAGCTCATATCCAAGGGGCTGGGACATTATGCTCCACCTCCTTGAGTAGGAAGCATCTACATAAATTATCAATTTAGATTTTTTAAAACATTTTGGGGCTTCCCTGGTGGTGCAGTGGTTGAGATTCCACCTGCCGATGCAGGGGACACGGGTTCGTGCCCCGGTCTGGGAGGCTCCCACATGCCGCGGAGCGGCTGGGCCTGTGAGCCATGGCCGCTGAGCCTGCGTGTCCGGAGCCTGTGCTGCGCAACGGGAGAGGCCACAACAGTGAGAGGCCCACATACCGCAAAACAAACAAACAAACAAACAAACAAACATTTTGTTCTCTCGGATACCTATTTTTACTCACAGGTTTCTAATAACCAGTTTGGCTTATTCTCAGTGGATTGTTTTGACTTTGGGTAGTCACAGAATTAGGATAAAAGGTACATATATGGTTCAGTTTTCTAATTTCCTTTCTAAGGCCTAGCTTCTAAACTGGAATTATTTGTTACATTTTAAATATATAATTTATAGTCTTTAATCTTTACAGATGATCAAGAATACCATCTATTCTTTAGAAAGAGAAGAAGCAAACGACTTGAAATGTTAATGATTCAAGTTAGCAGAAAGTGAAAATTATTGATAAACTGGACACTATTGTTTTACATATATCTGCCTAGGGAGAGGTGGTAGAGGAATTCTTAAAGTTGCATAAATACTTTCTAACCATCCAAAGGCAGTTCAGTGCACTTTCAAGAATTTGTTCTTATGTCCCCCAAGTCCCATTCCAGTACATGTTATTATTTGTGTATCATGATCTAGAGTAGAAAAGGGTGACTTTCCTTCATGAGTGCCTGCCCTGTATGTTCTTCAGTTAATATACTTTACTAAAATAAAGAATTTGCCACTGTCTATTATCAGATTCAGACAGAGTATTCTGTTCTTGAATTGGCGTGTCTCTGGAGTAAACATCTCTTGGCAAAACATTTGTGTTTGTAAAACCTTTGTGTTTGAAAAACAGAGAAACCTACTACCCAAAAAGAATCTTATTTTAGCCTCCCATAAAAATCAGCTTGAAAAAATGCAGCAAAGTACATTTAAGCAGTAACTAGTTCATCACTAGTTGTTTCCCTGAATTCAGCTAGTTTTTTCCCAAGCTAACTTATGTGTAGTTAAGGCCTAAATCTAGATTCTTCTAGATTTACAGTAAAGTTTCTTTCCCTAAGTACTTCCAATAACTAAACAGTTAACACATGGTTCACATGGCCTGAATTTGATTGCTGGAATCTCCCTAAAAGTGCTTTCCCTGGGGCAGAATTTCCCTGAGAAAATAAAAGAACAAAAGAAATGAAGTCAAACTTTATTTTGGAATTTCTGTATTGGTAAGGAAACGGAGCTATTAATCACAGAAAGTAGGTCTTCAAGTTGAATTCTCTAACACAGAACTGCATGGTACTTGTAAATTTAAAATAACAGAAAGCAAGCAAGCCATTGGCAGTAGAATGAGTGATTTGGAAGCTTCACATTAGTCATTTTATTTGATTTTGAAGTGACCAACCATAAGAGGTATATTATGACTGCCCAACTATTTCCTTATATTCTGAACAGGTGACTGTGGATATGTCCCAAGCATACACGACATGGGAGCCAACACCACCAGGACTATGTGAGGGCCTGCTAGCAATTCTTCCCAGCAAGAAGAGTCACCCTGGAAAGCTATACACATCTATATGGGTTGATATGAAGGGAGAACTACAGCTACTACATTTACAAAACAGTACACAAAACAATACCTAGTTTTTGGTAAAATACAGAGCTAGAGTATAAATGTCTATATATGCCAAAAAAAGGTATGGAAAGATATATACACTAAAACGCTAACAGTGCTGAATAGTAAGAGAGTGAATGATTTTTATTTTCCTCTTGTACTTTATTACAGTTTCTGAATTTTTCTAATAGTACTTTTTTCTTTTTTTAAAAAAAAGATACACCTAAACATACCTTTTCTCTTTCCTGCTGGAATTTCATTTCTTTTTTACAGTCATATTTTTCTTAACACTCTTCAAATGCAACACTTACTATCATACCCTTCACTATTTGCAACTAAGTGGAAGGAATTCAGACTCTGAAAAAAAACCATATTGATGATATGATATCTAATGGTGATGAGGATAAATTGGAGGCCACATAGAAAAAATTAAAATTCCATTTTCTTTTTCTAGAAGAATTTTTAAAGGCCCTTTAAGGTTTATATAACAATCTGGCTATACATGAAATTGTTGTATTTACAGTATCTGTTATCATTGGTGGTCATAAACATAACTTGATTTTTTTCCAACAGAAAGAAAAGTATGCAGTGTTCTCCTGTTAATTCACATAACTAAACACCTCGAAATCTCCTGGAACTGATAAAGTTTATCAGAAGCCCTCTCCCAGGAATGAAGGGAAGTTTATGCATTTAACAGGCATAAGTTCTCATATTCAGAGTATTTTTTTAAACTTGTAAAATACAGTGGTTTCTGGCAACAAAACTTTAATAAGCATTAACTTTGATGGTGCATGAGGAAGGATACTGGCAATTACAAGAGAAAAATATGCTCTTCATATGCCCTTGACTGCTTCTTCTCTGGGCACAGGTCATTCTGTGAAGCAGACACACAGTTGCACAAGGGATGGACATGCACAAAGTTGCGGGGAGGGGCAGGGGATGGTCGGGGAGACAACGACATAACCAACCAGAGTCAACCGAGCAATGTTCTGAAAACTTCATTGAATGCAGAAAACCACAATATGGAGGTTGAGAACACAGGTTCTAGTACAGTGATTCAACATGTAGTGTGCATGGAAATCACCCAAAGGAGCTAAAGTGTGCCCAAGAATTTGCATTTTTAATAAGTTCACAGATATTGTTGACGCTGCTGGTCTGTGGGTCACACTTTGAGAATAAACAGAATCAGGTGCCTCAAGTACGGTCTCCACCACTTACTGACTACCCGACAGCAAGCAAACGAATGTGCTAATCCCTCGCCAGTCAACTCTGTGAAATGGGGCCATAATAGTCCCTGCCTCACAGTACTGTTGTAAGGATTAAATGAGAGATGTCATCTAAGGCTCTTGGCAAAATACTCAATAAACATCATAACTGTAGTTTTGATATTATTATTCCTCCTTTTTCTTAACATCTTTATTGGAGTATAATTGCTTTACAATGCTGTGTTAGTTTCTGCTTTATAACAAAGTGAATCAGCTATACATATATATATATATATATATATATATATATATATATATATATATATACATATATCCCCGTATGTCTTCCCTCTTGCATCTCTCTCCCTCCCACCCTCCCTATCCCACCCCGCTAGGTGGTCACAAAGCACCGAGCTGATCTCCCTGTGCTATGGGGAAGGGTAAGCTGGGACAAAGTGAGAGAGTGGCATGTACATATATACACTACCAAATGTAAAACCAATAGCTAGTGGGAAGCAGCCGCATAGCTATTATTATTAATATTGTTTTGATAGTTTATCTAACCCCACAAAGCAGTTGAGGACACTGAGGCCCCAAGAGATTGAGTGACTCTCACATGGTTCCCAAGTCAATGACCAGTACAGCTGGGATGTGGACCCTGAGCTTTCAGGCACTCTCACGACACCAGACTGAGTGTGCCCTGAGATATTTTGAAGAGGTTGAGCATTTTTCAGCTGGTCTCAAACCCATGATCTTCATGTTGGAAATAAATACAAAAACTAGCCTCCAAAGGACATGAGCATCTAATAAAGCTGACTAACAAGAACCTTGCACCGCTTCTGCCAGATTAAAAGAGAATGTACAGTACTGGGTTATCAAAACAGGAAACCAAGGCCATGCTGAATGAAGAAACTGTTAACGGCCCTAATAACTGAGGTGCTGGCATTACCCTTATTCCTGGAGAAGGCGAGGAGTCTGGCTGACATTAAACACATCCCTTAACCCCCAGGAACATGTAAGGGGGACAATTCACAGTCACAATATAAACCTCCAGCAGGACGCTTGGGATAACAGGAGGTCATTGTCAGAGCATTGCCTGCCTTTGGCCTGCTGAGAAAGAAAGAATTCCTTAACTTTAGCTTCAATAAAGTGCACAATTATGCATTTTAGAAGAACAGAACAAACCTCCTTTCCCCAGCCAATAGAATGTGATGTGCTTTTCAATAAAGCTGCTGAGAAGGGCAATAAATCCTAGCCTGGTTGTGATACTACGTCTAAGCTGAAAAACAAGGAATAAGATGCTCTTCTCAAGTCTCCAGTCAGCTTTCCGCTTTGGGAAATTGGGACATTAGGAAGAAACAGAGATCCTTAGAACATTTTCTTCAAGGCAGATCTGAAAGGAAGATTACTAAGAATAACTCCAGAACATTCGGAAGATTCCAGTAATCTTTACATAAACTCAGAAAATTGCTTTGAATTTTACTGAATTGACAATTTAATTCCTAGAATTATTATGAGGATTCATTTGATTAATATGTAAAAAGAGCTTAATACAGGCCCTAGCACATAGTAAGTGCTCTATAAGTGTTTGCTGTTATATTAATAATTAGGAATTATTATGACGATTTGGTATTATTATAAAGTCACAGGGTTTACAGGTTGGTTCAGATCTCTGTGACTCTCATGCCTATGTGAGGTAAAGAAATTTGCTCCCTCATTGGGCTAAAATAGAGTGAGAAAGAGAATGATTGAGGGGAAAATAAACATTTTGACAATAAAAGTTTTATTAAACATGGAAACAATCCTTTTTACGAAGAACTGAATTTAATGTTTTGGGTGGGAGAGTGGTTGTTTTGTTTAGTTTTGTTTTCATGAGTTAACATACTCTATGGAGAAACATTCAGGACTTTTCAAAACCACAGTCGAAGGCTTTTAACCTGAGATAGTCAGAATATGCGCATAAACACACAAGTAGGAAGCATTATATGTCTTTTTTTCTTACTTTCTAGCTCATCAAAATCAGGTTAGTTAATAGTGAAATAATCATCTCACAGAATATTTTTCTACCATATTTGTTTCACTAATTGTAATTTTTGTTTTATAATTTTTAAAGTATTCTTAAAATTTTTAAGAATACTTAACTTTATTTATTTATTTATTTATTATTTTTGGCTGTACCGGGTCTTAGTTGTGGCTTGTTGTGGCATGTGCAATCTTTAGTTCTGGCATGTGGACTTCTTAGTTGCAGCATGTGGACTCAGTGGCATGCGGACTTAGTTGCGGCATGCATGCAGGATCGTTGGGTTCCCCGATGAGGGATCGAACCCAGGCCCCCTGCATTGGGAGCACGGAGTCTTACCCACTGGACCACTGGGGAAATCCCACTAACTATAATTTTTTCATGTGCCCTGACATCTTACTGAGTTCTGAATGACCATTTGTATTATTATTTTTGAACTGGACAGTTCCACCTATTCATGGTACTAGGGCCCAAATGTATGTATTTTAATACAGTATTGGAAATACAAAATTATGCAGCTATGGGCTTCCCTGGTGGCGCAGTGGTTGAGAGTCCGCCTGCCGATGCAGGGGACACGGGTTCGTGCCCCGGTCCGAGAAGATCCCACGTGCCGCGGAGCGGCTGGGCCCGTGAGCTATGGCCGCTGGGCCTGCGCGTCCGGAGCCTGTGCAAAATATTATGCAGCTATTCATGAGGGTAGCATAAATATGATCCCAGGCAAGTCAAAAAGTATGCTGATTGAGTTATCCTCCACCTCAGCTGGCTCCTACTGACCCAAAACACACTCTCCTCCATGTCCCATATAGTCCCCTAACTTCCTACAAGGGGTGACTCTGAAACCGAAGCATTAGGTAGGATTGTGGTTAAATATTTTGCTTGATCTTAACTTAGGTAACATAATTTCATAAAATAATAAGTAGAAGTCAAGAGAGGGGAGGGAATTCCCTGGCGGTCCAGTGGTTAGGACTTGGCCCTTTCACTGCAGTGTCCCAGGTTAGATCCCTGGTTAGGGAACTAAGATCCCCCAAGCCGTGCAGTGCGCCCAAAAAGGAAAAAGAGGGGGGGGAAAAAGAGAGAGGAAAAATGGGGGAGGGGAGCCAAGATTTAATGTTAACTACAGCCCCTGGAAAAGAAGTCCACCTTAGATAAACTTGTTCTTTGTTCTCTACCATACTTATTCCGCGGCAAATTTATATCTTAGACCAACATGTTCTGTTAGTGGAGGATGTCTAGACACCTTTCCCGTTCCACTCTGCCATAAAGGCAAGCACCTTTTGTTTTGAAACCTACTGACTGGCTACATCAGGTACAAAGTGTTATCAAATTAACCTAGCTCTAAATGCTACTTTCCCCAGAAAAACTTTGAGGAAATCAAAACAGCAGCAGGTTATCCAGGCAAATACTTATTTAGCTGTCATTAGCTCTCGGTGGGAGTCCTAATTCTACCACTAAGGGCAAAAGAAGGCAACATTATTTCTCAACTTCAACTTTTGAATTCTTACTAACAAAAAGGACTTTTTTATTCTTTATTAAAGCTTAGGAGGAAATAGTGATATATCTTTGATCACTATAATGCTTTACTTACAGAATACAATAAAGAAATTTCTCAAATAGAAAAATACAGTGTGATCTTCATCTGCAAATAGAATTATGTCCTTCATAGCAGAATTCAGGCAGATCAGCTAGCTAACTCTGGTCCAAATCACAGTGATTCATTACATAAAAATTCATGAAAAGAACAAATTTTCTTTCTCTAGAAGGCTTCCAGGCCATCTTTCTCAAAGCTCCACTAATAGTTCTGTATTTCAGAGCTTAGGATGCCCTAAGCTCTGAAAGACCAGTGGCTGGGCAGTAACGTACTGCCACCTAGCTTCCCTCCTGAGGGATATTTGTCCATCACTAGATGTTCTCAAATGCCTACAGAAACTAGACTGGATTCAGAAATGTGCTAAGGCTTTATGAGGCAGAAATAGAGAAAGGAGAAAGTTTCTCCTTTCATATCCCTGCAAAGACAACTGACCATCAGAGGTGGACCCTGGACTTAGGCAAGATCTTCTACAATCTAGAAGTCCCACCATCCTATCTAGTCTTTCCCCACCCCATCACCCCTACACTCTGCAGGAGAAGAATATGTATTGTAGCATATACAGTGCTTACGGTGATGACTACCCACATCGCATATTCCTCCTAACCACCTCAACATATGCCATCAGTATTCCCACCTCTGTTGTAAATGCTTTCCCCAGACTAAAGTTTCCTCCCCATTAATTCTCCCTTTCAAATCCTTCCAATTTTTCAAGCCCCACTTCTTTTATGCAGTCTTCCCTAACTATACCAAACTCCAATAATAATTTCGTCTCTGAGTTACATTGTGTTTTCAGTTCTTCCTTGTGTCTTTTGTTACTCTGCATGCACTTCCTTGCCCATTCCAGTCGTGTACCTGGAGTCTCCTACTCATCCTTCAAGACTCAGCTCTGCTCTCTACACTGTTCTTGACCACACACACTCCCTCCTTCAGACAAACTGAGACACTGCCTCCTTGGTGCACATACCTCTGTTAGGGAACTCATTTTTTTCCTCACCCTATTAGAATCTAAGCAGGGACTGCGTTTTAGTCTTCTGCTTTAAAATAATCATTGATGCATTGTTATTGAGTTAATAAATGGTTGAAAGAATGAAATAAAACCTTTTAATTATTTCATGTGTTACTGCTCATTGTTTCTCCAACTAGTCTACATTTCCTGGGGAAAGACTATATCTTTTAGTCTTTCCATTGCTATAATCCTGAACACAATGACCAACCCCTGCCTAATCCCTTGTGACCTTATCAAAAACAAAAACAAAAACCCTGCATTTCCTTCATGAATTGACTTTCCCACTCTCTGAAGCAGTCTCCTCTTTCCTCACATCGATACTACCATTCTCATTCCCAACTAAAGACTGCTTCTTTTTTAAAAAATTTTATTGAAGTATAGTGGATTTACAATGTTATGCTAATTTCTGTTATACAGCAAAGTGATTCAGTTATACATATATATATTCTTTCTCATTACGTTTTTTGAATATTGAATACAGTTCCCTGTACTATACAGTAGGACCTTGTTGTTTATCCATCCTGTATATAATAGTTTGCATCTGCTGATCCCAAACTCCCAATCCTTCCCTCCCTGTCATCCTCTCCCCCTTGGCAACCACAAGTCTGTTCTCCATATCTTTGAGTAGAGATGTTGCTTCTTATTTCACTGAAAAGTAGAAGCAATCAGGGTTTCTGGCAGTATAGTTGACCAGAAACTGTAAAACCTGCCTTCTACATAATATCTAAAAATGCTCAATAAAGAATTTTTTAAAAACCCTCTGCATATCATTGGTGAAATGGCAGGAAAATTAGGGAAGTGAGCGGAGGAAAGAAATAAGATGGGAGAGAAATGAAGCATACAAGACATGCTAGGCATGTGCCTTTGGTTTCATTGCTGAGGAAGGACTGGAGATAAAACTTATGGTGGCCCACGGCATGGGAGCAGGTGGGAGTCTGTCCACAGAAATCCAAGACAACGTACTAGCCAGAGTGATCATTTTAAAGTGTCGTTCAACGGCTCACAACCCTCCAATGACTCCTTATTTCCTTGAGAGTAGAATCCCAGGCCTTTAAAGGCTCTCTGTGACCTGAGGCTCTTCCTCCCTCCTTGAACTCCCTCTTGTTTCTCTCCCTCTCTCTTCTTCCTCTCCAGCCACACTGGCCTTCTTCCTCTTCCTTATGCTATTGATATCCCGGATATAAATAGCCATACTATTGTCTACATCGGGTCCTTAACTCTTTCTATTTCCCTTTCCAGTTCCCTAAACTTCATGTGACTTATCCCTCACTTCATTCAGCTCAGCGCTCAATATAACATCCCAGAAAGGCCTTCCCTGATTGCATTATGAAAAAAAAAGAGACCCCTCACCCTTCACTCTCCATCCTCTTACCCAGCTTTATCTTGCTTCACAGTGCTATCACTGCCTGAAATTACACTTCAAATTTTTATTATTTACTACCTGTCTTCCCCACCTGAATGTGAACTTTATGAGGGAAGAGACTTTCTCTTTCTCATTTACATCAATAAACCAATCCTAGATTGGGCTGGAAGAGAGGGGTGCTTTATTCACACATAATTTTTCAGAGCGGTAGGGACTTTGGAAGAAAGTTGGCACAAAGGGAGGTGTATTCGTCATTGAGAAATAACTGCTATGATATACAACCCCTGAAGTTCAGGAACTTAACACAGTAAAGGTTTACTCCTTGCTCAGATGGAAGTCCTCACAGGTGTTCCTAGTCAGATGGCCCAATGGGTGAGCAGGCACCCTCAATCTAGGGTCTCTGCTATCCCCTAGGACCTTGGAGTCCTCCACTGGATCCTTTGCATCTGACCAGAAGATGAGAAACTAAGGAGAGCATAGAGTATTATCCAGGAGGCTTTAGGGGTCAGGTCTGGAAGTCACTTTCACCCACATTCCTTTCATCAGAACTCACAAGGCCATATCTAACTTTGAGGGAGCCTGGAAAAGCAATCTACCTGATTCTAGAGGGACGAGGAAGTAGGGTTTGATGCACACATAGCATAGTAGGGTCTGTGCAAAAAGTAAACAGCAGGCAATGCACAGCTGAGGTACGAAGGATGAGAAACTTACCCTGGAATAGTGTTCTAGAGGAAGGGAACAGCAGATGCAAAGGCAAAGAGGTGTGGGAAAATAATAGTCCATTTTAGGAACTTCAGGTTGTAGATATGACTGTATCCATTGTGAACATCCAATGCAAAATGAAAAGGTGTAAGGTTGAGGAAATAGGCAGAATCTAGACTATGAAAGACCCTGTATGCTGTGACAAAGGGTTCAGCCTCATCCTGAGGGTGGCAGGGAGCCACTGAAGGATATTAAAGGCAAGGGTTGGAGAATAATATGATCAAATGTGTGTTATTGAAAAATCACTCCGATGGCTGTATGGAAGATGAATTTGGGGTAGAGAGAATGGAGACAGAATAATTAGACAGGAAGCTATTGCAGAAGTATCAATATAACAAGAAATGTTGAGGGGTGGGAATCAAAACTAAGATAGTAGTTATATAGTGCTTGTTTAAAAAATTTTTAAAGTCTCATGAGCAGATTTATTGTCTTTGATGAGCTAAAGACTCTAATATTATTCCTGGAGCTTAGAAAGCCATCTAACACAGGTTAGCAAAGTCACATTTTAATTAAATTTCTAATTGGATTTTTAATGCTTGTCATTAAAAATTAGAGGTCAGTCTAAATGGATAAAGCTATTTCCAATCGATGCTAAGAGATTACTTGGGGCAGGGGAGCAGGCAGTAAAAGGTATGAGTGAACTTTCACTTACCTTGATAGTGTGTGTAAGAGTGGGAAAAATTGATGAACATCTCCCCACAATACCCATTGTGATAATACGATTCTAATCAAAGAACAGATGAAAAGGATAGCTTTTTAATCATAAACTGTATTCAACTCTACTAAATTAATATCACCCTTCAATTAAATTGTTTTATGTGTTTCTATAACCACAACTACTAACATTTTTACATTTTCTCCTTATAATTATAAACTTTTCCATTTCCCTGAATCATTACTGATCCACAATACTAATTCTCTCTCTTTTTTTTTTTTATGGGGAGGAGGGGAATCATATTTTTTAATTCAAAAAAATTTTTTTTCAGCTTTCTTGAGTGTAATTGACAAATAAAAGTTGTATATATTTAAGGTATACAATGGGATAGTTTGATATATGTATCCATAATTACCAAAATCAAGTAAATTAACACACTTATCACCTCACATAGTACCATTTTTATTTATTTGTTTATTTTGGTATGGTGAGAACACAAGATCTAGTCTATTAGCAAGTTTCAAGTACAAAATACAGTACTTTTAACTGGTCACTATGCTGTACATTAGAATTTATTCTTCTTATAACTGAAAGTGTGTACCCTTTGACCAATATTTCCTTATTTTACCAACCCTCCAGTCCCTGGTAGCCACTATTCTACCCTGGTTCTATGAGTTTGACTTTTGTAGATTCTACAGATAAGTGAGATAATACAGTATTTGTCTTTCTCTGTCTGACTTATTTTACTAAACATAATGTCTTCCAGGTTTATCCATGTGGTCACAAATGACAGGATTTCCTTCCTTTTATGACCGAATAATATTCCATCGTGTATATATGCCACATTTTCTTATTCATTTGTGAACAGATACTTAGGTTGTAGGTTGTTTCCATATTGTGGCTATTGTAAATAATGTTATAATGTTATAAGCACAGGGGTCCAATATCTCTTTGAAATCCTGATTTCAATTCCTTTGGCTGTATACCCAATAGTTGGATTGCTAGATCATATGCTAATTCTATTTTTATTTATTTTTCGAATCTCCATGATGTTTTCCACAGTGGCTGATCCAATTTACATTCTCATCAACAGTTTACAAAGGTTGCTTTTTTTCCATACCTTCACCTACAAGTATCACTTGTGTTTTTTTTAATTAATTTTTATTGGAGTATAGATGCTTTAGAGTGTTGTGTTAGCTTCTACTGCAGAGCAAAATGAATCAGCCATACATAAACATATATCCCCTATCTTTTGGATTTCCCTCCCATTTAGGACACCACAGTGCATTAAGTAGAGTTCCCAGTGCTATACAGTATGTTCCCCTCAGCTGTCTATTTTATACATAGTATCAATAGTGTATAGATGTCAATCCCAATCTCCCAATTCATCCCACCCCACCCCTTTCCTCCGTGGTATCCATACATTTCTCCTCTACGTCTGTGTCTCTATTTCTGTTTTGCAAATAAGATCATCTATAACATTTTTCTAGATTCCACATATATGCGTTAATATACAACATTTGTTTTCCTCTTTCTGACTTACTTCACTCTGTATGACACCCTCTAGTGTCATCCATGTCTCTTCAAATGACCCAATTTCATTCCTTTTTATGGCTGAGTAATATTTCATTGTATGTATGTACCACACCTTCTTTATCCATTCCTCTGTTAATGGACATTTAGGTTGCTTCCATGTCCTGATTATTGTAAATAGTGCTGCTATGAATGTTGGGGTGCATGTGTCTTGTTGAATTATGGTTTTCTCTGGGTATATGCCCAGTAGTGGGATTGTTGGGTCATATGGTAGTTCTATTTTTAGTTTTTTAAGGAACCTCCAACTGTTCTCCATAATGGCTATATCAAGTTACATTCCCACCAATAGTGCAAGAAGGTTCCCTTTGCTCCACACCCTCATCAGCATTTGTTGTTTGTAGATTTTTTGATGATGGCCATTCTGACCCGTGTGAGGTGACACCTCATTGTACTTTTGATTTGTATTTCCCTGATAATTAGTGATGTTGAGCATCTTTTCATGTGTTTGTTGGGCATCTGTATGTCTTCTTTGAAGAAATGTCTATTTACGTCTTCCGCCCATTTATTAACTGGGTTGTTTGTTTTTTCGATATTGAGCTCCATGAGCTGTTTGTATATTTGGAGATTAATCCTTTGTCCATTGCTTCATTTGCAAATATTTCCTCACATTCGGGGAGCTATCTTTTCGTCTTGTTTATGGTTTCTTTTGCTGTGCAAAAGCTTTGAAGTTTAATTAGATCCCATTTGCTTATTTTTGTTTTTATCTTCATTACTGTAGGAGGTGGGTCAAAAAAGACCTTGCTGTGGTTTATGTCAAATAGTGTTCTTCCTATGTTTTCCTCTAACAGTTTTATAGTGTTGGTCTTACATTTAGGTCTTTAATCCATTTTGAGTTTATATTTGTTTACATTGTTAGGTAGTGTTCTAATTTCATTCTTTTACATGTAGCTGTCCAGTTTTGCCAGCACCACTTATTGGAGAGGCTGTCTTTTCTCCATTGTATGTTCTTGCATCCTTTGTCATAAATTAGGTGACCATATGTGCGTGGGTTTATTTCTGGGATTTCTATCCTGTATCATTGATCTATATGTCTGTTTTTGTGCCAGTACCATATTGTCTTGATGACTGTAGCTTTGTAGTATAGTCTGAAGTCAGGGAGCCTGATTCCTCCAGCTCCATTTTTTCCCTCAAGACTGCTTTGGCTATTCGGGGTCTTTTGTGTATCCATACAAATTTTAAGATTTTTTGTTCTAGTTCTGTAAAAAATGCCATTGGTAATTTGACAGGTATTGCATTTGATGTGTAGATTGCTTTCGGTAGTAAAGTTATTTTCACAGTATTGATTCTTCCAATCCAAGAACATGGTATATCTCTCCATCTGTTGGTATCATCTTTAATTTCTTTCATCAGTGTCTTATAGTTTTCTGCATATAGGTTTTTTGTCTACTTAGGTAGGTTTATTCCTAGGTAGTTTATTCTTTTTGTTGCAGTGGTAAATGGGAGTGTCTCCTTAATTTCTCTTTCAGATTTTTCATCATTAGTGTATAGGAATGCAAGAGATTTCTGTGCATTAATTTTTTATCCTGCAACTTAACCAAATTCATTGATTACCTCTAGTAGTTTTCTGGTGGCATCTTTAGGATTCTCTATGTATAGTATCATATCTTCAGCAAATAGTGACAGTTTTACTTCTTCTTTTCCAATGTGTATTCCTTTTATTTCTTTTTCTTCTCTGATTGCCGTGGCTAGGACTTCCAAAACTATGTTGAATAATAGTGGTGAGAGTGGATATCCTTGCCTTGATCCTGATCTCAGAGGAAATGCTTTCAGTTTTTCACCATTGAGAATGATGTTTGCTGTGGGTTTGTCATATATGGCCTTCATTATGTTGAGGTAGGCTCCCTCTATGCCCACTTTCTGGAGAGTTTTTATCACAAATGTATGCTGAATTTTGTCAAAAGCTTTATCTGCATCTATTGAGGTGATCATATGGTTTTAATCTTCAATTTGTCAATATGGTGTATCACATTGATTGATTTGCATATATTGAAGAATCCTTGCATCCCTGGGGTAAATCCCACTTGATCATGGTGTATGATCCTTTTAATGTGTCATTGGATTCTGTTTGATAGTATTTTGTTGAGGATTTTTGCATCTACATTCATG
This sequence comes from Monodon monoceros, assembly GCF_005190385.1. NCBI lineage: Eukaryota > Metazoa > Chordata > Mammalia > Artiodactyla > Monodontidae > Monodon > Monodon monoceros. Next base: position 92,779,645 of record NW_021703774.1, read on the forward strand.
AGTGATATAGGTCTGTAATTTTCCTTTTCTGTAGTATCTTTGTCTGGTTTTCATATCAGGGTGATAGTGGCCTCATAGAATGAGTTTGGGAGTTTTCCTTCCTCTGCAATTTTTTGGAAGAGTTTGAGAAGGATGGGTATTAGCTCTTCTCTAAATGACAGAATTCACCTGTGAAGCCATCTGGTCCTGGACTTTTGTTTCTTGGAAGATTTTTAATCACAGTTTCATTTTCATTACTTGTGATTGGTCTGTTCATATTTTCTCTTTCTTCCTGGTTCAGTCTTGGAAGGGTAAACCTTTCTAAGAATTTGTCCATTTCTTCCAGGCTGTCCATTTTATTAGCATAGAGTTGCTTGTAGTAGTCTCTTAGGATACTCTGTATTTCTGCAGTGTCTGTTGTAACTTCTCCTTTTTCATTTCTAATTTTATTGATTTGAGTCTTCTCCCTCTTTTTCTTGATGAGTCTGACTAATGGTTTATCAATTTTGTTTATCTTGTCTAAGAACCAGCTTTTAGTTTTATTGATCTGTGCTATTGTTTTCTTTGTTTCTATTTCATTTATTTCTGCTCTGATCTTTATGATTTCTTTCCTTCTGCTAACTTTGGGTTTTGTTTGTTCTTCTTTCTCTAGTTCCTTTAGGTGTAAGGTTGGGTTGGTTATTTGAGATTTTTCTTGTTTCTTGAGGTAGGCTTGTATAGCTATAAACTTCCCTCTTAGAATTGCTTTTGCTGCATCCCATAGATTTTGGATCGTTATGTTTTCACTGTCATTTGTCTCTAGGTATTTTTTGATTTCCTCTTTGATTTCTTCAGTGATCTCTTGATTATTTAATAACGTGTTGTTTAGCCTCCATGTGTTTGTGTTTTTTACGGTTTTTTTTCCCTGTAATTGATTTCTAATCTCATAGCACTGTGGTCTGAAAAGAAGCTTGATATGATTTCAATTTTCTTAAATTTACTGAGGCTTGATTTGTGACCCAAGAGGTCATCTATCCTGGAGAATGTTCTGTGCGCACTTGGGAAGAAAGTGTAATCTGCTGTTTTTGGATGGAAAGTCCTGTAAATATCAATTAAATCTATCTGGTCTATTGTGTCGTTTAAAGCTTGTGTGTCCTTATTAATTTTCTGTTTGGATGATCTGTCGATTGGTGTAAGTGAGGTGTTAAAATCTCCCACTATTATTGTGGGTGACTTTATTTCCCCTTTTACGGCTATTAGCATTTACCTCAGGTATTGAGGTGCTCCTGTGTTGGGTGTATAGATATTTACAATTGTTTTATCTTCTTCTTTGACTGATTCCTTGTTCTTTGTGCAGTGTCCTTACTTGTCTCTTGTAATAGTCTCTATTTTAAAGTGTGTTTGTCTCATATGTGTATTGCCCCTCCAGCTTTCTTTTGATTCACCTTTCTATGGAATATCTTTTTCCATCCCTTCACTTTCAGTCTGTATGTGTCCCTAGGTCTGAAGTGGATCTCTTATAGACAGCATACATATGTGTCTTGTTTTTGTATTGATTCATCTAGTCTGTGTCGTTTGGTTGGAGCATTTATTGCATTTACATTTAAGGTAATTATAGATATGTATGTTCCTATTACCATTTTCTTAATTGTTTTGGGTTTGTTCTTGTAGGTCCTTTTCTTTTCTTGTGTCTCCCACTTAGAGTAGTTCCTTTAACATTTGTTGTAAGGCTGGTTTGGTGATGATGAATTCTCTTAGCTTTTGCTTATCTGTAAAGTTTTTGATTTCTCCCTCGAATCTCAATGAGATCCTCACTGGGTAGAGTAATCTTGGTTGTAGGTTTTTCCCTTTCATCACTTTAAATATATCCTGCCACTCCCTTCTGGCCTGCAGAGTTTCTGCTGAAAAATCAGCTGATAACCTTATGGGGATTCCCTTGTGTGTTATTTGTTGTTTTTCCCTTTCTGCTTTTAATTTTTTTTCTTTGTATTTTATTTTTGTTAGTTTGATTAATATGTGTCTCAGCGTGTTTCTCCTTGAGTTTATCCTGTATGGAACTCTCTGTGTTTCCTGGATTGACTATTTCCTTTCCCATGTTAGGGAAGTTTTTGACTATAATCTCTTCAAATAATTTCTCAAGCCCTTTCCCTTTCTCTTCTTCTTCAGGGACCCCTATAATTCAAATGTTGGTGTGTTTAATGTTGTCCCAGAGGTCTCTGAGACTCTCTTCAATTCTTTTTATTCTTTCTTCTTTATTTTGTCTCTCAGCAGTTATTTCCACCATTCTATCTTCCAGCTCACTTTTTCATTCTTCTGCCTCAGTTATTCTGCTGTTGTTTACTTCTAGTGTATATTTCATTTCAGTTATTGTGTTGTTCATCACTGATTGTTTATTCTTTAGTTCTTCTAGGTCCTTGTTAAACATTTCTTGAATCTTCTCGATCTGTGCCTCCATTCTATTTCTGAGATTCTGGATCATCTTTACTATCGTTACTCTGAATTCTTTTTCAGATAGATTGCCTATTTCCTCTTCATTTATTTGATCTTGTGAGATTTTACCACAATCCTTCATCTGCAACATATTTCTCTGTCATCTCATTTTGTCTAACCTACTGTGTTTACGGTCTTCTTTCCACAGGCTTCAGTGTCATAGTTCCTCTTGCTTCTGTTGTTTGCCCCCTGGTGAGTGAGTTTGGTCCAAGGGCTTGTGTAGGCTTCCTGGTGAGTGGACGTGGTGCCTGCACTCTGGTGGGTGGAGTTGAGTCTTTTCCTTCTGTAGGGCAGGTCCTCATCAGGTGGTGTGTTTTGGGGTTTCTGTGGGCTTAATACGACTTAAGGCAGGCTGTCTGCTGATGGGTGGGGCAGTGGTCCTGTCTTGCTGGTTCTTTGGTGTGAGGTGTCTAGCATTGGAGCCTGCACGCAGTTGTGTGGGGCTGGGTCTTTGTGTTGATATGGATACTTCTGGGAGCATGCATACTGATTACTTTTCCCCAGACCCAGGAATTCTCTGGCAGTCCAGCATCCTGGACTCTACGCTCCCACACTGAACACCCAGGCCCAACCCCTGGCCGGGGAACCAAGAACCAATAAGCTGCACAGTGCAACCCAAGAAAAAAGAAAGAAAAGAAAAGACAAAAAAAAGAAAAGAAAACAAACAAAACTCAAGAGAAATAGCAAAAACAACAGCAAAAAACAACAGCAACAACCACACATCACACACTTACACACACACCCACACATACAGAAAAAAGGAAAAACAAACAAACAAAAAACTCAAGGGGACAGGCAAACAAACAGAAGAATTCTAATATGAGAACAGTCAATAAGGACTAAGCTAACAAAAACCAAGAATGACAAATAAAACAAAAAGCAAACAAACAATAAAAATGGAAGAAAACATAAAATATACACGTTAAAAGAATGAAAAAAATGCAAAAAAATTTTAAAAAAGAACAAAGACAAGAAAAAACACTGCAAAGCAACAAAAAAAGTAAAGTAAAAATAGAAAAATAAAAAATTATATATATTAGAAAAGTAAATAAATTAAAAATGAAAGATAAAAAATAATAAAAGCAACACCACCACCGAGTAAAACAAAACAAACAAAAAATAATAGTAATAAGAATATTTTCCTGGTACCTCCTCTGTCAGTGTCCTTGCTCCCACAGTGAGCCAATCCTCACCTCCCCTTCCAATACCTCTAGTTAGGTCTCTGGACCTGCTGTGGGCACTGTGGAGCAAGCTTAGACTCTGACCTGGCCTGATCCCCACGTGTACTTGTCCTCTGAGTCCAGTGCTGTGAAGGCTAGACAGGTCTCAGTTGTTGAAACACTCATTGTCTATTCAAGTATTCCACAGATGCAAGATTTACCCAGCCGATCTCGGGCTGGGTAATCCACAGCTTGTGCAGCTGCATGGAAAGATTTCTGTTCCACTTCCTTAGTCACCCCACTCCTGGAGCTCAGGTTTGGTTTTGACTCCACCTTTGTGTGTGCACTGCCCTCAGGCATCTGTTCCTTACCCTGGTGAGAGAGGGCAAAAGCAGCAGTTGCTTGAGGCACACTTACTCACTCATGTTGGGGTAGGGGTACTGAGACCATGAATATAGTGTTTGCAAGTTGCCTGCGGCAGCAGGACCAACAGGCAGTTGGAAAAGGCTGTGGCACACTTGTTCTGGTGGGTGTCCCTCCCAGTGGAGCTGGCGTATGGAACTGGTGGCAGCCCTTCACCCTGCACACCTCTCAACAATGGCACCTCGCTTTTCAGGCAGACTACACTCTCTCTAGGGGCATCCCTGGCCATGTACCCCCTCATTCCCATCCCCTCTACTATATCCATGCTCCCAAAAGCTTTCCTCTCCCCAGCTCCATTCTCCCAACCCCACGCTTCAGCACTCAGTCTCCGCCAGCATCAGCAGACTCTTGTCCCAGGCAGGGGTGCCCAGGGCTGATTCCCAAGGAGGCTTTGGAATAGTTGGCACCCAGGCACCCAGAGTCCTCATGGGTAAAGGAGACCAGGCCTGAGGGGGGAGTGGGCCCATTCAAATGGGAGTTCCTCCCAGTGCCGGAGGCCAAGGAAGCCTTGGGAAGCGAAAGGGAAGGGAGTTATATTGGCGGCTCCACCCCTTGTGCACCACTCAACAATGACACCTTGCTTTTATGGTATCTCAGGTTTTTTCCGCAGACTTTTCCAGTGGTGGAGCTCCTTACTCCTGTCCTTTCAGGCTGTCTTTTCACAGCCAACAACTATCTCCTCCCTGGGTTGGCGTTCCAAGCCTCACTTTCCAACACCCAGACCCCTTTCACAACAGGCAACTCACAATTCAGGCTGGAACATGCAGAGGTGTGGTGTAGAGCATGCGTGCAATTCTTACTTTGTCCTGCCTTCCACAGACCATCTTCTGTGTTCTCCTTTGATCCCCTGGAGGTCCTTTTCTGTCCCAGCTGATTTCCACAGTGTGAGGGAGTTTTTCTGAGTGTGGGGACCTCCCTTCACCATCAGCTTCCCACTAGGATTGTTGGCCCCTTTTTTTATTCCACTTTTCTTTTTTTCTTCTTTCTTTCATTCTTTTAGATGTCCGAAGTCTTCCACTAATGTTTAACAGGTGCTCTGTGGGAATTGTTCCATTTGTAGATGAATTCTTGATGTACTTGTGAGGAGCAATGAATTCTGCATCCTCCTATTCCACCATCTTGACTCCTCTCTCGTCCTTTTTTTTTTTTCATTGGGTCTCCTTTGCTGCATTCAGGCTTTCTCTAGTTGCAGCAAGTGGGGGCTATTCTTAACTGCAGTGCATGGACTTCTCATGTCAGTGGCTTCTCTTGTTGTGGAGCATGGGCTCTAGACACGTGCTTCAGTAGTTGTGGCATGCAGGCGCAGTAGTTGTGGTGCGCGGGCTTAGTTGCTCCGCAGCATATGAGATCTTCCTGGACCAGGGCTCGAACCCATGTCCCCTGCATTGGCAGGTCGATGCTTAACCACTGTGCCACCAGGGAAGCCCCTCTTGTCTTTTTGAGAATAGCCATCTTAACAAGTGTGAGGTGATATCTCACTGTGGGTTTGATTTGCATTTCTCTGATAATTAGTGATGTTGCTCACCTTTCCATATATCTGTTTGGAAAATCCTTGGAAAAATGTCTATTCATATCATTTGCCCATTTTTAAATCAGTTTATTTGGTTTTTGCTATTGAAAAATACCTGTACACTGAAAACTATAAGACATTGATGAAACAAATTGAAGAAGACACAAAGAAATGGAAAGACATTCCATATTCATGGATTGGAAGGATTAATATTGTTAAAATGTCCATACTACCCAAAGTGATCTGGAGATTTAGGTGATCCCTATCAAAATACCAATGGCATTTTTCACAAAAATAGAAAAAAAAAATCCTAAAACTCATATGGAACAAAAAAACCCTGAATAGCCAAAACAAACTTGAGAAAGAAGAGGCATCACTCCTCTTGATTTTAAACTATATTATAAAGCTATAGTAAGCAAAACAGTATGGTACTGGAATAAAAACAGAGTCATAGATCAATGGAACAGAAGAGAGCCCAGAAATAAACCCACACATATACAGTCAACTAATATATGACAAAAGCACTAAGAATACACAATGGGGAAAGGATAGTCTCTTTAATAAATTGTGTTGGGAAAACTGGATATCCACATGCAAAAGAATGAAATTGCATTCTTATAACATACCCAAAAACTCAATTCAAAATGGATTCAAGATGTAAATATAAGACCTGAAACCATAAAACTCCTAGAAGAAAACATAGAGGAAAATCTCCTACCATAAACAAGACAAAAAAACAAACCTCAGAATGGGAGAAAATATTTGCAGATAAAGCAACTGACAAATGATTAACCTTCAAATTATACAAATAGCTCATGCAGCTCAATATCAAAAAAACCAAACAACCCAATCAAAAAATGGGTAGAAGACCTAAATAGACATTTCTCCAAAGAAGACATACAGATGGCCAAGAAACACATGAAAAGATGCTCAATATCACTAATTATTAGAGAAATGCAACTCAAAACTACAATGAGATATCACCTCACAACAGTCAGAATGGCCATCATCAAAAAATCTACAAACAACAAATGCCAGAGAGGGTGTGGAGAAAAGGGAACCCTCTTACCCCATTGGTGGGAATGTAAATTGATACAGCCACTGTAGAGAATGGTATGGAGTTTCCTTAAAAAACTAAAAGTAAAACTACCATATGACCCAGCAATCCCACTACTGAGCATATACCCAGAGAAAACCATAATTCAAAAAGACACATGCACCCCAGTGTTCATTGCAGCACTACTTACAATAGCCGGGACATGGAAGCAACCTAAGTGTCCATCAGCAGAGGAATGGATAAAGAAGGTGTGGTACATGTATACAATGGAATATTACTCAGCCATACAAAGGAATGAAATTGGGTCATTTGTAGAGAGGTGGATGGACCTAGAGACTGTCATACAGAGTGAAGTAAGTCAGAAAGAGAAAACAAATATTGTATATGAATGCATGTATGTGGAATCCAGAAAAATGGTATAGATGATCTTATTTGAAAAGCAGAAATAGAGACATAGATGTAGAGAACAAATGTATGGATATCAAGGGGGAAGTGGAGGAAGGGATGAATTGGGAGATTGAGATTGACATATATACACTATTGATACTATGTATAAAATAGACAACTAATGAGAACATACTGTATAGCAGCAGTCCACAACCCTTTTGGGACCAGGGACCGGTTTGGTGGAAGACAATTTTTCCATGAACGGGAGCCAGGTAGACAGTTTCAGGATAATTCAAGCACATTACATTTATTGTGCACTTTATTTCTATTATTGTTACATTGTAATATATAAAGAAATAATTATACAACTCACCGTAATGCAGAATCAGTGGGAACCCTGAGCTTGTTTTCACTTGCCACTCACTGATAGGGTTTTGATATGAGTCTGCAAGCAACTGATTTATTATGGTCTCTGTGCAGTCAAAACTCTCTGCTAATGATAATCTGTATTTGCAGCCACTCCCCAGTGCCAGCATCACCACTCAGCTCCACCTCCAATCATCAGGCATTAGGTTCTCATAAGGCATGTGCAACCTTGACCCCTCGATGCACAGTTCACAGTAGGGTTTGCATTCCTATGAGAATCTAATGCTGCCACTGATCTGACAGGAGGTGGAGCTCAGGTGGTAATGCGAGCAATGGGGAGCGGCTGCAAATACAAATGATGCTTCGCTCGCTCACCAGCCTCTCACCTCCTGCTATGCGGCCTGGTTCCTAACAGGCCAGAGTCCATGGCCTGGGGGTTGGGGACCCCTGCTATATAGCACAGGGAACTCTACTCAGTGCTCTGTGGTGACCTAAATGGGAAGGAAATCCCAAAAAGGGGGGTTATATGTATATGTATAGATGGTTCACTTTGCTGTACAGCAGAAACTAACACAACATTGTAAAGCAAATATACTCTAATAAAAATTAATTAAAGAAAGAAAATCTCCTGATATTAATCTTGGCAATTACTTTGTACTTGACAACAGAAGCTCAGGAAACGAAAAGAAAAATAAACAAGTAGCACTACATCAATCTAAAGCTTCTGCGTGGCAAAGAAAACATTCAACAAAGTGAAAAGGCAACCTAAGAAATGGGAAAAAATATTTGCAAACCAAATGTCTAAAAGAGGGTTAATATCCAAAACAATTCTTAATTAGAATGATTAGAATGTGCAATCTAGATATTTTAATGTCACTGAAAGAAAAAGAGGAAGAAAACCAGTGTGTTTTTTATTTCTACTCTGAAAAAATAATTAGAAAGATTCCAGAAAAGAAGAAGGCAAATTAAAGCATCAGTAATACTTTTTAAAAGAAACCTTTACAAATCTAAAATCACTTTTTATGATAATACCTATTATACTGAAATGGTAGAATTACGGGTGAGTGACTTATTTTTCTCCATCAAGCTCTCTGTGTAAGTACATTACTTCTATAATAAAAATGAATAAAGATAGATTCACTTTGACAAGTTAATTTGCTCATAAAGTTATCATGGATTCCTGAGTTCAAATCCCCACCACTTATGTGACATTGAACAAGTTAATATCATTATTATCATTATTATTATTATCATTACCAGTAGTATTATTAATGCAATAGATAGCATTCAGCATGTATTTTGTGCCATTCTTTTAAGCACTTCATGTACATTAGCTCATGTTAGTGAATCTTTCAAAATATACTTCTTCACCTATTAAAAAGTTGGTAATAACTCCTTAAATAGCAATTATGAAGATTAGATGAGATTATATATTAAAAGCATGTGGCAAACTGTATGATATCATGCATGTGTTGGTTTGAATCTTTGTACATTCTGATTATAAAGAACATTCAGATAATAAATATAAATTCACCAATGCTTTGCTTTTAAAAAGAACAATGGGGGCTTCCCTGGTGGCACAGTGGTTGAGAGTCCACCTGTCGATGCAGGGGACACGGGTTCGTGCCCCAGTCAGGGAAGATCCCACATGCCGCGGAGCAGCTGGGCCTAAAAAAAGAACAATGGTAGTTTTGTCCTACCACTGAACTTTAAGAAATTGGCTTCTTTTAACCTTAACTAGCTTCTGAGAAGCAGATACATGTAATGAACTGAAGTAAAAATTGTTATTTTGGTTTTAGGGCTTAGTATTTTCCACAGTTCAAAAGATGGTGAAAGCACTTATTGCCAGAAAAGTGCTAGGGAGGAGAGCCGGAGAAGGGGGAAAATTCCCAGTCCTTGATAACAGAACAATGGAATCAGGTTCTGAGCTCTCCGTTCAACAGTCACTGCTGTTTCTGATGCTTCGCTTTCATGCTCTTCACAGACTAAAACGACTGTGTATTCACAGTGAGACACGCTTCTCTCCCTTTGCTAGTTTAGTTTATAAAATATGCAAATTATTTTTCAGACTGCAATAAATGAAGGTAAGAAGAAAGGTTACCTGTGTCCAGAAAAAGCCTTACCACCGGTGCTGAAAAGACTGACTTAGCAGAGTGCCACACTGTATCTCTCTGGTTCAAATTTTGGGCTACGTTCTACACTGCATCCCCTCAAAAAAAGAACCTTTTGGTCATCAAACTGCTAAGCCAGAAACTTAGAACTATGCCTTGGTCCTCCTCTTCTGTCAACAAACCCCATGTTTCTATCCCAAAGGCATCCTGTCACCTCTCGCTGATCTCCATTTCTATTGTTGCCCCACTGTTATGCATCTCCCCTGAACTTCTACAACAGCCTCTAACTCTTTCTCTCTTCTTCCATCCCTGATTGAATATGTCTCCCCATTTTTCTCTCGCATTTTTACTCTATTCTAGGGTAATTCCTTCAATTCAACCTCCTAGATCTATGCTGTCCAATATGGTAACCACCAGCCACAGGTGGCCACTGAGCACTTGAAACATGGTTGGTCCAGAATGAGATGTGCTGTAAATACAAAATACACACCAGGTACTCAAACATTTTGAATGAAAAATAAAAGAATGTAAATATCTCATTAATAATTGTTCATATTGATTACATTTGAAAATGATAATATTTCGGGTTAAATAAAATATATCACTAAAATTAATTTCACCTGTTTTTTCACTTTCATAAGGTGGCTGCTAGAAAAATTTAAATTATATATATGGTTTGCATTGTACTTATTTTGGTTAGACCTCTTCTCCATTGCTAATTCAGTTGTCAGCTGCTACATTCAACCTTTTTACTGAGGGGTGTGGGGTATTTTGTAAATCAAGTTTTTAATTTCCTAAAGCCCTTTTGTGTTCTCTAGTTGCTTCTTTTTTGTAGCTACTACTCTTATTTTGTGAGTTTAAAAGCTTCTCAAATCTTTCTGGAGATAAACAGAATTTTATTAAATTCCTATATCCTGTACTAACTCTATTTCCTCAGGATTTAGTTTCTCTATTTTTTCCCCCCTTTTTGAAGCCTCTCTTTCATGCTGCTGGTTTCTCCTCCAGTGGTTTTGATTCTTGGCTACTCATATCTAAAATGAGTATCTGTACTGATCAGTTATTGGTGGCTGCATTCCGTTTCCTGAGCCCAAGTGAAATGGCATTTCCCTTAGCAAGGAATAAGGATATTGATCAATGTAATCCTAAATGTGAGTGGGCAGAGACATGTGGCCTAGCTGGCTTCTCTTTAGGGCACATGAAGAACTTGCCTTTTTGGTACAGAGACTCCTTTTGATAATACCTGGAGCACTGCCCTAATTATCTCTCTGGCCCCAAGATTTACTTTGGAGCTCCTCAAGGTATATCATCCATTCTATTTAAAGTTTTCAGCTTATTGCAAGAAATAATTTTAACCTAAGAAATGGAAACTAAAACTTGTTACAGAACCATGTGGTAGTGGAGTCAATAGAAAGAAAAAAAGAGAAGAAGAAAATACAATATATCATCACAGAAAAGCTTTCAGACTTACCCAGGCAGTTAGAGCTACGTCTTCTTCATAGCAGCCCAAACCTTGCAAGAAGGCAAGATAAGGTACAAATGAGGGACATCAACTATCCATATATCTGATAACAAATTTCTCATCCCTAAATCTATCCCAAAATGAGTTGAGCTGTCTTGGAGTTCTCCTCATTAGATAACTTTGCATTGGGTAAATAGGAGAAGAAATTAAAGTATTCAACATGTTTAAAACTGATGATTTCTAAGGTCTAGTCTAGGGAGGTACCAAGAAGAACATCCTGGGGTGTATCAGAAATAACACTGAACTGGAAATCTTGGCATAGAGTCCCAGCACTGCCAGTAACTGACTGTACAACTCGGGAAAGTCTCTTTAACCTCTCTGGGACTTAATTGTGAGCAACTCAGAAATAGTTTGTCTTTCCCAGAGACAGACTGCCTGGGTACAGTGGACTTCCTTTTGGCTCAGTTGTCTCATCTGTAACAGTACTCAGGAAAAGTCCTCTATAAAGGGCCAGATGGTAAATGCTTTAGGTTTTGCAAAACCTAATACAGTTTCTGTAGCATTTTCTGCTTCTCTCTCTCTCTCTCTTTTTTTTTACAATGTTCTAAAAATGTAAAAACCATTCTTAGTTCATGGGCCCTACAAAAATAGGCCACAGGCCATAGTTTGTCTATCCTTGATCTTCAGAGATAATAAGAGTACTACTGCATAGGCTTGTTGTGTCTATTGAAAGAGTAAAGCATGTAAAGCATTGGAACACTGCATAGTACATAGGAAGCTCTCAAAAATATTAAATGGCATGGTTACTACTATAATTGTTATCACATCTTCAGTATCTAGCTTAGCATTGGGAACATATCATGACCTCAATAAATGATTATTAAATAAATTAATATGTAAAGGAAGGGGCTTGGACTCCATAATATCTGCGCTCTCTTCAAGCTCTGCAATTCTATAACCCTCCCATCTCAGAATGCGTGTTGACAGCAAGCATTGGCCCAGTGCTTGAAGGGAAGTCTGGTGAGAGTTGGAGGTGATACCAAGTAAAGCCGGCAAAAATATTAACCTGCTGAAAAAAATGTTTCAATATATAAGACTGAAATAAAAACCTGAAAGGCCAAAAGTCCTAGAAAAGTATTTAACAAATCCAAGTATGATTTTTGTTACATATATTTATGCAAAGTACAGTTTGCCAATTTAATTTAGAAAGCCTGTCTTTTCTAGTGAAGTGAGCTACTCCCTGGAGACTTGATATCATCTCTTGAAAAATTTCATGAATTTACGATGACCTAATTTTTATCCACAAATGACAGAAATTAAACATTGAAGATGGTGAGGGGAGGGGGAATTAGATAAAAGTGGTCAAAAGATACAAATGTCCAGTTATAAGACAACTAAGTACTAGGGATATAATGTACAACATGAATGTAGTTAACACTGCTGTACGATATATGTGAAAATTGTTAAGAGAGTAGATCCTAAGAGTTCTCATCACAAGAAAAAAAATTTTTATCTATGTAAGATGATGAATATCTACTAAACTTACTGTAATAATTATTTCACAATATATGTAAGTCAAATCATTATGTTGTATATCCTAAACATAGTCACTGCTGTATGTCAATTATATCTCGATAAAACTGGGGAAAAAAATTGAAGGTGCCCTGAGGTTCCAGCAATACTTTCCTTTTCTCCATCGAAGATTATACCAACAATTTAAGATGACATAGATCAATTATCAAATTAGTAAATATCGGTTAACATCTTTGGAAGCTCAATATACAATGAGCCAACTAACATTGCCCTGTTATATCCCCATTGTGTATAAAAATTAGGTTTAAATGCTTAATGAATTGTGAAAATATAATTTCTAAGTTATTACTCTTGTAGAGGTGACTAATAATCATATTACTGACTTAAAAAAAAAAAGAGAAAGAAAGGCTGTCTTTTTTCTAAGCCAGTGATTCTCAAAGTGCAGACCTCGAAGGAGCAGCAACAATAGCACCTAGAAATTGGTTAGAAATACAGATTCTCCTCCCTGCTCCAGATCGAGTCAGAAATTCTGGGAATGGGGCCAGCAATCTGTGGTGTGAACCAGCCCTCTAAGCAGGATCAAGTTTGAGAGTCACCATTTTAAACCAGCCCCTTCCTCAATCATCTTCTTAGTCTTATCACCTTAGTCCATTCAAGCTGCTAAAACAAAAATACCATAGACTGGGTGGCTTCAACAGCAAACATTTATTTTTCACAATTCTGGAGGCTGGGAAGTCCAAGATCAAGGAGCCAGCAGATTTGGTGTCTGGTGAGGACCCACTTCCTTGTTCATAGATGGCCATCTTTTCACTGTGTCCTCACATGGGGGAAAGGGGCAAGGGAGCTCTGGGGTCTCTTTTACAAGGGCACTAATCCGAATCATGCAGACTCCACTCTCATGACCCAATCACCTCCCAAAAGCCCCACCTCCAAATACCATCACACTGGGGATTAGGTCTCAGCATATGAATTTGGGTGGTGGTGGACATTGGCGGTGTGAGGGAGGGCAAGTGTTCAGTCTTTAGTCTCACCAAATTCAGGATTTGGGGTCTCTTCTTCAATTAGCATAAACTCTATAGAACCAGAACAAGTCTCATTTTTCTGTTCTCCCAATTCTTGGATCCTTTCTCCTCTCTCTCCTTCCCTTATCCAGTCCCTTCCCTTTCCTTATATCCCCTTTCAGTGCCTATGTTCTGGGCCAGGCCTTCCCAGACCACAATGAGCACGTCATTTGCTGAAATCTTTAGTATTAACTCTACTACAGTTTAAACTCTAATCACCCTCTGTCTTGCACTGTTACTAAGTTGTTTTATTGATTCAAACTAAAATCATTTACTAAGGTTCTACCTGGAGCCAGACTCTGGACTAGACTCTGTGACAGTTCAGACATAGAACCTATCTCCAAGGAAATAATCTAGTAATGGATGAGAGGAAACTTACAAGTAATAATAAAATGTAGAAAGCATGCTTAAAGGGGGCACAGATAAAAGCATCATTTCTTGGTAATGTCTTGGTCTTTAAATAGCACTCATATGTATTTGACTTCCAAATTTACATCTTCAGCCTGGACCTCTCCAATGGTTCCAATATCATAAATACAACTCCACACTCCATATCTAGACCTGAATGCCACAGAGACACCGCAATCGTAGCATGTTCACAACTGAAATTATAACCTTCCTCCAACCGACTCCCTTCCCCATCTTCCCCATCTTTCTTTCACACTTCACATCTGAGTATGATTTCCTGCCAGCTCTACTTTCAAAACAGTTGCAAAAGCTAACCGTATCTCATCACTTCCACCATTACCACCAAGGTCTTAGCCTTTGGACAATGCTCTTGCTTTCATGCCAGCCTATTTGTAACCCAGCAGCTGAAACAATACTTTTGAAATATAAGTCAGATGATGTTACTTCTCTGCTCAGACCCTGCAATGGCTTCCCATCGCTCTCTGATTAAAAGCCAAATCCTTAAATAGCTACGGGATCTGCACCCCGTCCCCCTCCCACCATCACACATCTGGCCCTCCTCACCTGTTAGACTCACTCACTCTTCTCTGGACTCCCTGGCCTTGCACTTGTCATTTCCTCCCCCTCAAGTACCTCCCAGCTCACTTCCTCACTTCCAACAGGTCTCTGGTTGAAGATCGTTTCTCCATGAGGCCATTCTACTCGAAACTGCAACTATTCTCCCCCCACCCTGGAACTCTATACCCTTTTCGTCTTATTTTTCCCAGGACATTTATCACCATCTAACATAGAATATATATATATTTTTGTATCCCCCCCCACTAGATTATAACCTCCATGAGAGCAGAGACTGTTGTCTACACAGAGTATATATTTGTTGACTAGATGAGCAAATGAAACAATGATGTGTTACAGCAGTCCAAAGAAAGGGCAGAGTACTTCCGATCAAATGAATAAAGAAAGGTTAGGGTGGAGGTAGCATGTGAGTTGGTCCTCCAAAACTTGGTAGAGTTTAAACAATAATAGATGGTTCATGGAGGCTTACCTTTTTTTTTTTTTCATGAATAAGTTCTGAGGATCTAATGTACAGCATGGAGACTATATTGAATAATACAATATTGTATACTTGAAATTTGCTGAGAGTAAATCTTAAACAGATCTACTTAACCCTTTACGGATACTTACTTATGGAGACTTCTCTTTTTACCAAACATAGGAGAGCCCATTATCCCCAAATGTAGCTAAAACATTGTACTATTATGGTATAAAATATATTAAAATTATATCCTTTCAATGTTAATATTAATAATATTATTACATTAATACTAATTATTAGTAGAGTCAAAAATAGTTTTAAATTGTTCTTGTGAAAAAGTGATTGAGTGGAGCAGGCAGAGAATGAAGACCTTTGTAGGCTCTGGACAGGACCCAGGTGCACACAAAGGCTTTCAAGGTGAGAGAGATGAAGGTGTGGAGCCACTGACTTCCTTTTCTGGGTCAAGGTGTAGCCAATGATCCTTTTCTGATGAGATTAGGGATATTTGTTCTTCATAAATTGATGGAAGAGAGATTTTGTTAGGCGATAAGAGTAAAAAGCTTAGCATTAAAGAAGGTGTGTGTGTACGTCAGTAAGCGTGTGTGTGTGTGTGTGTGTGTGTGTGCATATGTGTGTGAGAGCTATGGAAACAAAGAAAAGGGAGAGGAGCTGCTTCCAGACAGGGAACAGTGAGCACGACTCAGGGAATACACAATAATGGATAAATAGTTGTCAAATGGATGAAGTCCCACCAATTTAAAATAGCCCCAAGAAGAATCTTCCTAAGCCCTCACTGATGATTTTCTGATTCTCCTAAAACTCAGCTCGTGATTTATCTCCCCCAGGAAAACTAAATGGTGCACCAATCTTATCTTCTCTGCAGAAAACATGGCATCCAAAACAGAATATTTATGCTAGAAAGAACCTTGAGAGTTGCTTATTCCATTCACTCTCATTCTCCAATAAGATGGGGGGCTTCTGATATGTGTAGAGCCTGTTCAAGGTCACAGAGCTGGTTAGTATCAGATCCTGCACTGAGTCCAGGGCTTCTGGCTCCATGTCCAGGACTCCTTCTCCTTCACCAGCTGACACTGTTCCCCTGTATTGTTTGCTTTATTGAACAACAAAGCAAGTCAGGTGGCCAGTACTTGTTGGTGTATTATCTGACATTATCTTGCAGAACTTGGATTCTGGCTTACACTTGAGTTCCTACTGAAGGTCAAGGTTGGCTTAACATTTGTTCATTTCATTCATTCAGTAAATATTTATGGAGCCCTTACTCTGTGCCAGGCACTACTGATCCAACAATGAACATGACAATCATGGTCCTGTCTTCACAAGAGCTGCTTACATGTTGGTAGAGGTGAGAGAAAACAAGAACAAATAAAATTACCAAATACTGAGATAAGTGATTCGGAGGAAACAAACAAGGTGGCTGTGGTAGAGAATAGAAAGGGGACCTACCTTAAGTAGGGTGGCCAGAGGAGGTTGCTAAGAAGTGTCACCCAGGCTGAGTATGAGGTAGGGGAAGGAGCCAGGCACTGGAAGAGTTTCTAGACAGAGGGAACAGCAAATGAAAATCCCTTGAGGCAGCAAAGAGCTTCGCATGCCTGAGAAGCCAAGAGAAGACCTGTGTGTCTGGATTACAGCGAGGGAGGGAGAGAGTGGAGGCAGGGCCAGGGAACATAGGACGTGGATGCCCTGGTTTGGAGCTTGAATTTTATATCAAGTACATGGAAAGGCACTGAAGGATCTTAAGTACATGGTTTTATTGACATATTAATAAGTTCCACTCACGTCAAAAGGGAAAAACTCACTCATCATAACTCTACAAGGTAGGTACTATTATGATCATCATCTTATAGCTGAAGCAATTGCACCACAGAAAACTTAAATAAATTGCCTAAGTTCATGGAGCTAGGAAGCGGCAGAGCCAAGATTCAAATCCAGGCCATATGATTCCTGAGTATTCACTCTTAACCACTACACTTTTTTTTTTTTAACATCTTTATTGGAATATAATTGCTTTACAATGGTGTGTTAGTTTCTGCTGTATAACAAAGTGAATCAGCTATACATATACATATATCTCCATGTCTCCTCCCTCTTGCGTTTCCCTCCCACCTTCCCTATCCCACCCCTCTAGGTGGTCACAAAGCACTGAGCTGATCTCCCTGTGCTATGCGGCTGCTTCCCACTAGCTATCTATTTTACATTTGGTAGTGTATATATGTCCGTGTCACTCTCTCACTTCGTCCCAGCTTACCCTCCTCAAGTCCATTCTCTACATCTGCGTCTTTATTCCTGTCCTGCCCCTAGGTTCTTCAGAACCTTTTTTTTTTTTTTTAGATTCCATATATATGTGTTAACCACTACACTTTTGGTTTTTGCTGAATAAGAATTTGGTGAGGTGGGGCAGAGGGCAAGAGTGGGGGCAGAGATATCAGTTAGGGATCTATTCCAGGAATCTAAGGGAGAAATAATGGTGCATAAATCAGGATGGATGGAGGAGGTACTGGAGATGGAGAGAAGCTGATGGAGTTCAGATATATTTTGGTAGTAAAATTGACAGGATTGGATGATGCAGTGGCTATAGGAGGTGAGGAAAAGAGAGGAATCAAAGATAGTTCTTAAATTTCTAGCAGAAGTCATAAATCAGGCTTCTGGGGGTACCATTTATTTAGATAAGAAAGACTGGTAGAGAAGTGAAACAGGTTTTAGAGGTAAAAAGTCCAGGTTTTTGATTTAGCTACCTTAAATTGGACAGATCAAGTAAATGTTTGAATGAGTCTAGAGCTCAGGGGGCTGGATATAAAAATGTGTAAGTCATCTGCACAAAGACTGTTTTTAAAAGCCATGAGAATGAACAAGCCAACGTAGGGGAGAGCATAGAGAAAGAAAGGAAGAAAGAGAGAAAGAGAGAGAGAAAGAAAGAAAGAAAGAAAGAAAGAAAGAAAGAAAGAAAGAAAGAAAGAAAGAAAGAAAAGGAAAGAAAGAAAGAAAGAAAGAAAAAGAAAGAAAGAAAGAAAGAAAGGATCTGAGACACACTCTGAGGAGAGGATGGACCTCAGACCTTGATTAGAGATGGGTCCATCAAAGGAATTCTGAGATGCTTTGGACAATGAAATGGGGGAAGCCATAAAGTATGGTAACAGAAAATCCAAGACAGGAGATGGTTTCATAAAAAAGGGAGTTGTTAATATGTCAGATGTTGCTGAGAAGTCAAGTAACAGGGGTGAGTTATATCACCTAAGCCATTTCATACCAGTGACTCCAGGAAGCTCTCATCAGTTAAAGACCTGCCCAGCCAGTTCCCACATGTAGGAAAGTCTGCATTTAAGTCTTCATTCCTTTTTTCTTTATTTTATTACATTCAAAGTCCCATCAGTGAAATACCAAATTGAATCATTTCTACCCCTGAGAGGTAGTAAGTTTCAGATGATTTCTGGATACAGGAGAATTGATAAGGAAGAGGAGGGAGAGAGAGTGTAAGGGGGAAAGAGAGGGTACTGTCAAAGTCGGGGAGAGGGAAAAGCAGAAATGATGGGAGACATCAAATGGCACAAGAAAATAGCCTGGGGCCTGCTCACTGCACTGAGTCACTTCTGTTTTAAAATGGTACTCTGGCTGACATTTGATTTGATAAATGAGTATAAAATCTCCCTTACATTTCCTCAGGGTATAAGCAAACATTCCCTTTATATACGATACACCATTGATAATGAGGTTCTTAACACACTCTCTTTACAGTCTTTATGTCACCATCCTCCTTGAGGATGTATTAGGGACATAATTAAGAACAAAACTCTTATTAACATGGAAACACCACATGATGCTACCATTGGACTAACAGAGACGTGGGGAATGAGAAAGACACATTTGGTGACTTGTATCTTCAGACCAACCCACAACCCTCAGGAGTGTGCATGTGCCAGAGGGAGGGCTCCCTTCCTAGTTGGGGGCTGGATGGACTTGGATTCTAGCTGGCACACTTGAGCCTGAACCCACTGGTTGCCCACTGCTTTACACTCTTAAATCTTTGATCTTTCACAGATCCTGAGGGGAGACTAAGCTGGAAAACTGTTTCACCTTCAGTGTCAAACGTTTCCAATCACCTGATGGGAAGTAGAAATGCCATTCATCAAAGTACTTAATTCTTTAGAAACCTTGATTTCACAGGTCTTTAGAGGAACAAAACAAAGGAAGTCAGCATCCTCTCCACCACTTGTGGTTAGGAAAACAATGATGTCATGTAACAAATGTTTCTTAACAATAGAAAATTCTACTCAGATGAATGAATAAATAATGAATGAACTAACAAATTAATGAATGAAAGAAAAAGGCACATTATAAATTGATTCCCTATAGATTATTCCAGATACTCTTCCAGGGGCTGTGATTCCTTCCAGACTCCAAACAGGGCATGAGATGGGGACAGATAGGACAGGAATACAGGAAAAAGCTACAAGGGGGATAAACAAAGAGACCTTGGCCCCTGGGTAGTGGCGGTGACTATCATCTGGACATTTGTCCTTGTGGAGTCTTTTAGACAATCACAGCCAACTCTTCTCAAATCCCTTATCTGAGGACGAAACTTCCCTGACTGTGCAAAAATGAAGCAGCTGATGGCCTCCATAAGGAGGCATTTTTGAAGAGCAAGCATTTCCCCTGTTCAGGGCAACCCCCTTCAGAGAAGGTTAGCGTTCCTGGAGAGGCTCCAAACTGTCCAGAGAGACTCTGTCCCTGTAGTCTAAACAAGGAGAAAAGTCAGCAAGATTCCTTATAAAACAACACACACAAACAACAACCAAAAAAACCCTTTCACTTGGAGCCTAGAGGATTACAAAGTGGGGGGTGGCCAAGACACGTGAGTACAATCATGGTTCCTGGGGCCTTGGGGCCGCAGTAAGTGGATGGCAAAGCCAGAACTGTGATTTAGCTCTCAGGTGACGATGCCAGGCAGAAGTGCCCTCATTTTTCTTTTTTGTTTTTCATTAATCAGTGGCATTTCCTATTTAAGCCCTAGATTGCTCCACTTAGAGGTGTTACAGATCCAGTTGTTTGATGGGTCTCCCTCATGGCAATGGTGCCTTGATAAGATTCCGTGACCAGAAGTGAGACTACATTGTCCTGTCCATGACTTTCTCCATGTTCTTTTCTCACCTGCAAGGGTGAGAACCCTCTACCGTCTCTATCATCTCCACTTTGAAAAATGGGCAATTGTCTGTAATTATTATCTGTGCCTAGTATCAGTACGTTGAAGCAGTATGGAGTAAAGAACAAACACATCAAATAAAACTGGCTTAGCATCCCAACTCCACCATTCACTAATTGTGTGACCTCAGATAAGTTCCTCAACTTCTCAGAGCCTCAGTTTTCCAAATCATAAAATGGATCTGTGAGTCTGTACTACACAGGATTATTGTGAGGATTACACGATAACATATACAAGCTCATAGCACGCTGTTGGCATTTGGTGAGCACTCGGTAAATGCTGGTTCTGTTCTGTCCCAACAGGATGCTCGCTCCAACCAGAAATGACTCTACTTTTCCCACACACACTCCCAGAGTGTTTATTATTTGCCCATTTACAGACTGTCTATCATGTCCTGCTTTATGCTCTCTACTGCACTGGAAGCTTTTTCAGGACGTGGGATGTGCAGTGTGTTGTTTCCTCATTTCCCTACTGCTTGGCATCCACCTTCACATGAATAGCACTCCGTGAACATTAGTTAAAGGAACAAATCTTTCTCTCTTATCAGAACAGATCAGAAGGTAAACATTCCTCCAAGTCGTCCTTATTTACAAGTCTTTACAAAGAGAAAGGATTCAAGAAGTTCAGTAACATATTTGAGATGGGGGAGGTGAGTGTCTCCTTCATTCTAAAGTTTTCACTTTATGATCTTATTTATTTCTCACATCAAACCTCCTTTAGCCCCAACTTACAAAAAGGAAATAGACTCAGAAATATAAATAGTTGCCCAGGATTTCACAAACTATAATAGCATTTTAGTTACCCTAATTGAAATATTTCTATGCAAAATTAAAAGCTATTGAGAAAGAGACAACGGTTTGGGTCCAGAGTCCCTGGCAATCATTAGTCTTAATCAGTTTTCAACTATGCCAGACACTACACATAAGTGACAATAATAACTGAGAGTCTGGTAACAACTTGGTCAATTTATTAAGACCGTCCATTGTCTTCTTTTAAAAAAATTAAAAAACAAAAAAGCAACTTCCTGGAGCCCACAAGCCCTCTTTATTTACTAAAGTTCCAAATCCCATGGTTATCTTTTGTCTCATTCCAATATGCAAGGCCCTTCACCTAGTTGAGAGATACTTGTCCAGAGAGATGTTATTTTAAAGGCTGAACTTTGCACGCTCAGCAGTCTTGCCCTTGAATCAGAAACAGTCTGTTCAACAGAAGTCCCTGGAACTTCACCATCCAAACAAACATGGGGCTCAGGAACACCTCCCCCATCTCCAGGGAGAGGGTCCAGAGAACCACAGAATTAAAACAGCCCTGCCGTCTTTCCTCAACACAGGATTTTCTCTCCAAAGTGTCTGTACTTCAAATCTCTGATTTATGTAAGAGAGAAAACTTTACTTAGGTTCTAAGTGTCCTTAGTATTTTTTTTCTTCCTCCTAAACCAAGGCAAACACAGGTTCACTATAACATGAGACAACAGTGGTAGCTGAGGCCCAGGAAGGGGTGGGGGTGAGGATGCAGGGGTGAAGTAAGAGGAGAGCACAGTAGCTAGAAAGGAGCATCTGAGATTATTTTGAAACACAACATTAGAATCCATAAATCTAGGAACTGAAATTCCCTCAGGTTCCATAGTCATGTTATCTGGATGGTTTACACAGAGTTAAAGCCTCGTGGTTAGTATAGAAGCTACCCAGGTTTTAGAGCACTTCCTTTTCATTCTCTTCCATTCTCTCCTGGGATCTGACATGTGGCCTGATCCCCAGCTCTTCATGGCCCTGCAATCTTGGCCTGCCTTGGTCACCAGACCTCTCCCTCCGCCCCTTTTCATTTTGGTGACTATTCAACACCATCCTTATGTTTCTATTGCATGCCTGGGGTGTGGAGGGTGTTTCTGCTTTTACTTCGTTGTTTGATTCTATCTGTCAGCCACATAAAAGTCACCCTACATCCTTATATGTTCACGGTTCTATAGGCATATTTGAATTTCAAACAAATATGTGATTTTACACAGTATTTTACATACTGGTTCCCAGTCCAGGGGAAATATGTCCATAATATCAATTATGTTTTCAGGGAGATTGGTCATATTTCTATAAATCACCTCTGAATTTACCCCTGAACCAATAGGCAGGTTTTAGGGATCAGAAATTCTCCCACAAGAAAGTCCTTTAAAATAGAAAGATGGTCCTAGCTTGGTACACTCATAGAGGTAAACCAAGCTTATCAAGGCCAGGCCACCACACTTCCATTTGTATTGTTAAGATGGGTTCTATAATTGCACAATGGGAGCCACTGATTCAAAAAGAGTGTAAGTTAATTAATGGATAATAAATCTATAACAGGATATTGAAAGAGACTCAGAAGCATCCAGAATCATTACGCTCAATGGCCAAGGGCAATTTCTGTGAACACACATGAAATATCCCTTGATACTACTAGAAAAGACCTCTTTTTATAAAAGGATAGAAGGAATAAGTGTGGTATCTTTTACATGAGATGAGAGGGTCTGAGGGAAAGACAAATCAACCTGTCTTCTCAGGAGTGACCAGAGTCACTCGGAAATGTTAGGGCTTCTTACAAGAAACAGTGAAGAGGGCCCATTTCAAAGTACTTTTCTTTTTCTCCTTGTAAAAGATGAATGATATTTTTGACTGATGATTGGTTCCAGGAACTAAAACTGTGGAACAGACTTGAAGGAGAGCTGGATGGGAGACACAAACCCAAACTTTAGAGGATGGGTGATGGGAGGAAAGGATTGCAATAACAAAAGTTTTCTGGAGTATGTTTGATTTTCAGAAAAGACAGGGGCTCTTGGGAACAAACTTGGCTAGAGTTATCTCAACATCCTGACCCAGCCCTGGGGAAACTTGTAGTGGGTTAAAAACAAAACGCGGCACAGAGGTCAGCTTCAAAGGAGCCCCATAGCATTGTGATACCTGTGGGGGAAGGATTCTCTCCAGACTTCCTGAGAGAAACTTCACCAATCACTAGGGTGAGGAGGTTACTTATGATGGCTCTGGGTGGCAGCCAGGTCAGCCTCCTGGGCACAAGCAAGAGCCACATCAGTCAATTAAGATCATGATAACTTCTACAAATACTCTATCTTCCTTCAGTAAGCATCTTCTAGTCATACTTTCTCCAGCTGTCCCAAGTTCCCATCTGCAATGAGGTTTTGAAAATCATACCCAAATGCAGTGTGTTTTGGTTTCTAAGAAAGTTCCAGAGCTAGTTAGCCTCTAGGTGACACAAACTGCATTTATCTCCAGATCATCTGTTCTTGTCCTCTCCCAAACACTGATTCAATATTTTTTAATTAATTCACTTTATTCTTTAGAGAATTTCAGGTTTGCAGAAAAATTGATCAAAATGTACACAGAGTTCTCATATTGCCTCTATGCGCCCCCCCCACACACTCTCTCTCTCTCTCTCTCACTTTTTCTCTCTCTCTCTCTCACAGTTCCCCCTATTATTATCCTCTTACATTAGTGTGGTAAATTTGTTACAATTGATAAACCAATATTAATACATTATTATTAACTAAAGTCCATAGTTTACATCACGGTTCATTTTGGGGCTGTACAGTTCAATGGGTTTTGACAAATGTATCATGACTTGTATCCACCATTGTAATTTCATACAAAATAATTTCACTCTCCTAAAAATGCTCTGTGCTCCACCTAGTCATCCCTCCTCTTTTCCTGTGAACCCCTGGCAAGCATTGAGCTTTTTACTGTGCCCATCAATTTGCCTTTCCCAGAATGTCATATGGTTGGACTTGACCTATTTATATTGGCTTCTTTTGCTTAGCAATACGCATTTAAGTTTCCTCCATATCTTTTCATGGCTTGGTAGTTCATTTCTGTTTGATGCTGAGTAATATTCCATTGTATGGATGTACCACAGTTTATTTATCCATCCACCTACTGAAGGACATCTTAGTTGCTTCCGATTTTTGGCTATTATGAATAAAGCTGCTATAAACATTCATGTGCAGGTTTCTGAGTGGACATAATTTTCCAACTCATTTGGGTAAATACCAAGGAGCATGATTGCTGGATCATATGGTAAGAGTATGTTTAGTTTTGTAACAAACCACCAAACTGTCTTCCAAAGTGGCTGTGCTATTTTGTATTCCCACCATCAATGAATCAGAGTTCCTGTTGTTCCACAATTTTGTCAGCATTTGGTATTGTCAGTGATTGGATTTGGGCCATCTTAACAAGTGTTCAGGGTATCTCATTGTTTAATTTGTAATTTCCTAATGACATATAATGCTGAGTATATTTTCACATGTTCATTTGTCATGTGTATATCTTCTCTGGTGAGGTTTCTGTCAGGGTCTTTGGCTTATTTTTTAATCAAGCTGTTTAGTTTCTTATTGTTGAGTTTTAAGAGCTCTTTGTATATTTTGGATAATAGTCTTTTATCAGATACATAATTGGCAAATATTTTCTCTCAGTTATGGGTTATCTTTTCATTCTCCTAATAGTATCTTTCAAAGAGCAGATTTTTAAAAATTTTAATGAAGTCCTGTATATCATTTTTTTTCATGGATTGTCCTTTTTGGTGTTGTATCTAAAAACTCATCGCCATACCCAAGGGCACCTAAACTTTCTCCTATATCATCTTCTAGAAATTTTATAGTTTTATGTTTTACTTTTGGGTCTATGATCCATTTTGAGTTAATTTTTGTGAAAGGCATAAGGCTTGTTTCTATATTATATTTTTTGCATGTGGATGTTGTTATTTCAGCATCATTTGTTGAAAAGACCATCATTTCTCCATTGAATTGTCTTTGCTCATTTGTCAAAGATCAGTTGACTATATTTCTGGGAGTCTAATCCCAGACTCTCTATTCTGTTCTATTGATCTATTTGTCTATTCTTTTACTAATACCAATTTTGTCTTGATTACTGTAGCTTTATAGAAAGTCTTGAAGTTGCATAGTATCAGTCCTCCAGCTTTGTTCTTCTGTATCAATATTGTGTTGGTTATTCTGGGTCTTTTGCATTTCCATGTAAACTTGATAGTTTTTGTCAGTATTCACAAAACAGCGTGCTGGGAGTTTGATTGGGATTACATTGAATCTATAGACCAAGCTGGGAAGAACTGACATTTTGAGTTTTCACATCCATGAACATGGACTATCTTTCCATTTACTTAGATCTTTTTAAATTTCTTTCATCAAAGTTTTGTAGTTTTCCTCACATAGATCTTGTGTATATTTTGCTACATTTATACCTAAGAATTTGTCTTTTTTTGTATTAATATAAATGGTGTTCTGTTTTTAATTTCAAATTCCAATTGCTCATTTTTGGTACACAGGAAAGCAACTGACTTTTGTATATTAACCTTGTATCCTACTACCTTGGTATAATCCTTTTTAGTTTCAGGAGGTTTCTATTTGTTTGTGGTGAGGGGTTGTCAATCTATGAGATTTTCTGCATAAACAATCATGTCATCTGCAAACAAAAACAGTTTTGTTTCTTCTTGCCCAATCTGTATATATTTTATTTCCTTTTCTTGTGTTATTGCACATCATGTTCATGTATTGTTTACTTCTTTCTGAATATTTTTAATAGCCATGTCTTTATTTTGATTATTGGTTACTGTCTATGAACAATTTGATTTAATTCAATTTGACTTGATTTAATGTGTTTAGTTTGACTTAATGGGTTTATAAAGCTACTCTTACACTTTAGTAACTGAGTTTCAATAACTGTAGTAAACCAGCATCTCTGAGGGTGAGTGATGTGCCAGGAAAATTACAAACTGAAATTCTCACATTCCTGTAAGATTGGTCCAAAAGATAGCTGGAGAGGCACATTTGTAAAAGAGATTCAGTTCCATGAGAAACATTTTATACTTTATCGAGATAAATAATTTATTGTTTATTTATTCTAAATATGGGGTTGGTCAAAAAGTTCATTCTGGCTTTTCCATAAGATGTTACAGAACTTTTGGCCAACCCAGCATATAATCTGATAACTAATGATATCTGATAATCACTTTCTGCAGGTGAAAATCCCAGAACACAGTGTCTCCCCTTTAAAAATAATTGCAAATTTTACTTTTACTTATATGATAAAATTCAACAAAATTGTATTCATGTGAATGAAATACCACATGTCTACAGGCAACAATCAAAAGTCAACTTTTCCATATTAGAGGAAGTGAGTGTTCTTAAGGTCCAGCAAGATCTGGTATAGACAACTGCTTAATCTGCTTTAACCTAGGACTGCCTCTGTGTGTGTGTGTGTGTGTGTGTGTGTGTGTAGCCATCTTAATAACCTTCTCTATAAGACTCTTCCTCTACACAGAGAATCTGACTAACCTTCTGCATCCTTCAAAGCTACAAGCTAATGCTCATTTTTATATACCTGTAAAATGCACAAATTTTCTCTTCCTAAAGTGAGATAGTTAATAGAGGCATTTTACTGCTAAGGCTGTATGTAAGACAGGACTTCTGATAAACAGCACAGTTGAAAAAAATGCATGTAGTTGTTAAGGAGAGTACAGCTACTCCTGAAATCAGAAAAAGGAAGTAAACTTGTTTCTTCCTCAAAGGGACAGATCTGGAGAGTCCTGCTACTATGGCAAATAATCTACTTGCAAATTTCAAAACAAAGGACACAAGGAAATTACAGGCTGTCTCTTTGATTTACAACTTCCCCCCAACCAGAGCTGGTACTTACACTGCTACGTCTGAAATTGATCTGTGTGGGAAGGTTTCAGAGGGATGGCCAGCCAACTGGTACACTGCTGCCAAGTCAGCTGATGCCACAGGCTGGTATGGGACCCTGGTCAAGTAACCCATAGTGTCTACCTGAAGGAGTTATTGTGCAGAGGTGGAGAGCAGTGCGGGGAGAAGGGGGGAGGAGGAGAAAGTTATGGAAATACATTTTGAAAATCCAAAGTACAGTTGAAATTCCAGTCTTAATGAAAAACAGTAACAGGCTCTGCTAAATACCCACAAAGCCCTGCTAAAAATATGTGAAGTTCATCCAGAGTTCAAACCTCTGAATTATTTTTATTTCCCAGCTTAGGCCTATCAAAACTGCCATAAAGCCTTTAGCTGTTTTAGTGAGAAAACAATCTGTCCTTGCAAACTAACCAACATGTTCTTACATCACAAAATGAAGCCAGAAGTGAAAGAAACTTGACAAATCTCTCCTTGCCGTTTTACTGAGGTTTAAGAGCACTGAGTAGGGCTTCCCTGGTGGCGCAGTGGTTGAGAGTCCGCCTGCCGATGCAGGGGACACGGGTTCGTGCCCCGGTCCAGGAAGATCCTACATGTCGCAGAGCGCCTGGGCCCGTGAGCCATGGCCACTGAGCCTGTGCATCCGGAGCCTGTGCTCCGAAACGGGAGAGGCCACAACAGTGAGAGGCCCGCGTACCACAAAAAAAAAAAAAAAAAAAAAAAAAAGAGCACTGAGTTTGGAGTCAGCGAATATAAATTTGAACTTATTAGCTTCTTGACAACCTCACTGAGCTTCAATTTCTTAACCTTTAAAGTGGATTAGGCATAGGCCACTATACTGCGTGGAATAGGAAAAATTCAAAATCGCTTTCTTTCCACTGTTACATTACTGATTTGAATCATGTGTAAGTCCTCTCTATGGTCAGAATTACAATGTAGCTGAACCATAGCTGCTTCCCACTGACCCACAACACACAAAAGCTAAGACATTGAAAGGGAAGAAAATGTTTAATTTGGAAACCAAATATCTTTGAGACACTAATCCAGATGTAAACTGAAATCACACTGTCCTCTGAAGTTGATATGAAAGTATGTCGAGCCCTGCCCCTCATTCAGTGGGAAATTTATTGCTCTACTTCAGATTTCTACAGAATCTCAGGGGCTTGTGTTTATTTCTGGCTTCAAGTCCCTGCTTTCGCCACACATCGAAACTCACTTGAGGCTCACCTCCCCTCCTCTTCACCCATCCCCAATGAAACTACCCCCCACACACTCCTCCATTCAGAGTTCTTAAACAAAACCACTCACATAAACAGTTGAGTAGATGGCAAACGTTACTGAAAGTTTGAAGATGCAGAAAATTTTACAATAACAAAAGCAACTGAATGTACACTACAAGGCATCCTGTGCTGAAAGGCATCTTGCCCCTTGCCTTTTCCCAAGGAACCAGCCTCCTTCCTACAGCCCAGCTCACTCTCCCTGTCCACACCCTCCTGCATCAAGAGTCCCCTCACCTGATTTGCAGAGAGATTTATCTCTCTACATCCTACTTGGTGCTGGTCCTTCTTTGGCTCATCCAGAGACACCCTGATGGGCTCTGTTAGGCAGAGAGCCATCCACTTGGAGCCCCAGTGCCACTAGTAGAGGCTGTGAGATTTTATTCTTTCCTTCTCTGCACTGCTCCCTCCAGCAGTCTCTGTAAATTGAAGGAAGTAGTATAGAGATTTATTTTCCCACTAATACATGTTATTATTCCCCAAACACCTAAGACAGACCTGACAATTTAAGGATTTTTTTAATGAGTATGTACTTTGAGCAGTTTTAAGTTTATAGAAAAGTTAATCAGAGTATACAGAGAGTTTTCACACACCCCTCCACCCTCTCCCCTTCACACAACCACACTTTCTTGTTCTTAACGTCTTGCATTAGTGTGGGAAACATGTTACAATTGATGAACCAATATTGATACATTATTATTAACTGAAGTCTATAGTTTACATTAGGGTTTACTTTGTTTTATACATTCTATGAGTTTTCACAAATGTACAATGACATGTGTCCATCAATACTGTATCACACTGTCCTACATTTCATTGTCCTAAAAATACCTTGTGCTCCATCTATCCATCCCTTCCTTCCTTCCCCACAAAGCCCCTGACAAACACTGATAACAAGGTAACATAGCTAGTAAGGGGTGAAGTCAGTGACTATTGGACTCAAAAGTTAGTGCTTTTAACCACTGTCCCACCTGTCCTTTTTCTTTAGGCATCCCTCACAGAAGAAAGGAAAATGGCTTTCTCAAATTCCATTTTAACTTGCATTTCATATGAAACCATTCTGTGTTAATTATCTTCACTGTCAGACACGGTATCTTTATGTGCTGAGGCAGTTTGTGCTAATCTGTGTCAAAAGGAATAAATGATAGCAACTTTGCTCAATGAAGTATTATTTTCTGGTCACCAGTGCTCAGAAAGAACCCTTGAGATCAACAACCAAATAAATGTACAAAAGTTGTAAACATTCAGAAAAGATTATGTTTGAAATTTAACCCACAATCTGGGGGGTGGGGTGGAAAGCATATAAGACTTTAACTCCACATTAATATAAACTACAAATAAAGCACATTAAATTAGAATTTCCAGTTCAATAGTAGATATGAATGGTAAATAAGGGAGAGTAAGTAACTGTAAATAAAGAAAGCCCTCCCCTGCATACCACTTGCTTGGTACAGCCAGATGCCTCCAATCATCTTCATCTTTAATTTTTGAGAGCAAATTTCTGCTGCGCTATCAATCATTGACTGTAATGTTTGCATGTGGCTGGCTTGGTTACTCTTTGGGCATTTGTTTTCCTACTTCTCAGTCATTATTTTGCAGAGATGATCTGCAAATGGTGCACCCAGTCAAGTCTGGTGCCTGAGGATCGCAGTCTACAGGGCCCAGCACTGACCATGGAAACTTTGACAAGAGTGGTATTAGAGGAATAGTGGAGGCCAGACTGGAAAGGGTTAGGAGAGGTAAAGGACTAAGAAAATAGGTTCATGGAGGACAGACTGTTTAATGAATAAATTTGGCTGTGAAGGACCTGAGCATGTCTGTAGAACAGAAGCCAGTAAACAAAAGCCAGTAAGTTTTTCAGCCAGTAAAAATCTGTAGAACAGAAGCCAGTAAGAGAGAACAAGCAATGGTAAAGGAGTAAGAAAAAAATAGCTACAGTTCCTGGGGTCCAAGGACGTGGGAGGGAATGTTGCTCTTAGGGCGCTGCTGAAAACCCATCGCAGCTGGAGAAGGTTATAGGAAAACTCCCTACTCCAGGGGGAAGGGAA
The DNA here is from genome assembly GCF_005190385.1 of Monodon monoceros. NCBI lineage: Eukaryota > Metazoa > Chordata > Mammalia > Artiodactyla > Monodontidae > Monodon > Monodon monoceros. The sequence goes on from NW_021703774.1 coordinate 92,809,838, forward strand.
GGGATACATGATGGAGCTAGAACTACAACTGGGGGAGGGGGAGGAGCCCTGGAAAGGAGACATCCCGAGACCCAGGGATATAGTACCTGCTGAGACTGAAGCTGAATCAGAGGAACAGAAAACTCCCCTCACCTTCCCTACAAGGCTGGCAAACACTGAATAACAAGGAAACAGGCCCTCTGTGAGTACAGTGCAAAGGGAAAACCTAAGGCAGAGGTTGGAGCAGACATTGTGAAAACCCTCTGACAAACCAGTCCCACCAGAAACACAAGATCCTAGAGGCATTTGAAACCTGGTGCAGAGGGTAACTATAGCAAAAGCAAACCTCAAATCTTAATTCCTAGCTAGATTAATTCAAATCTCCACACTAAAGGCCCAGCAGAAGGAAAGATATGCCCATTTCCAGGTATAAAACTCTCTGCCTCAGCATCTTCTGTCTTATAGCTTTCAACAAAAAATTATAGAAAAGGCATGAGAAAAACAACACACTGCCAAGAGACAAAGCAGTATTGGAACTGGAAATTTAACGATTAAGATGTTAAAACCTCTACTAGAAAAGATGGTAAACATGCAAGATCAGATGGGGACTTCACTGGAGAGGTAGAAACCATAAAAAATAAAAGAGAGAATTCTGGGGGGTGTGGGGGGCATAAATCCTGGGGATTGTTTGTAGGAACAAAAGTAAAAGGTGAGGAAGAACAAGAAGTCAAATGACTGACTTCCGGGATGATGGTGGAAGAGTAAGACGCGGAGATCACCTTCCTCCCCACAGATACACCAGAAATACATCTACACGTGGAACAACTCCTACAGAACACCTACTGAACACTGGCAGAAGACCTCAGACCTCCCAAAAGGCAAGAAACCCCCCACGTACCTGGGTAGGGCAAAAGAAAAAAGAAAAAACAGAGACAAAAGAATGGGAACGGGACGTGCACCAGTGGAAGGGAGCTGTGAAGGAGGAAAGCTTTCCACACACTAGGAAGCCCCTTCGCGGGCGGAGACTGCGGGTGGCGGAGGGGGAAAGCTTCAGAGCCGGAGAGGAGAGCACAGCAACAGGGGTGCGGAGGGCAAAGCGAAGAGATTCCCGCACAGAGGATCGGTACTGACCGGCACTCACCAAGCCAAGAGGCTTGTCTGCTCATCCGCCGGGCCGGGCGGGGACGGGAGCTGAGGCTCGAGCTTCAGTCGGAACGCAGGGAGAGGACTGGGGTTGGCGGCGTAAACACAGCCTGCAGGGGGTTAGTGCGCCACGGCTAGCCGGGAGGGAGTCCAGGGAAAAGTCTGGACCTGCCTAAGAGGCAAGAGACTTTTTCTTCCCTCTTTGTTTCCTGGTGCGCGAGGAGAGGGGATTCAGAGCGCTGCTTAAAGGAGCTCCAGAGACGGACGCGAGCCGCAGCTAAAAGCACGGACCCCAGAGACAGGCATGAGACGCTAAGGCTGTTGCTGCCGCCACCAAGAAGCCTGTGTGCGAACACAGGTCACCATCCACACCCCCCTTCCGGGGAGCCTGTGCAGCCCGCCACTGCCAGGGTCCCGGGATCCAGGGACAACTCCCCCGGGAGAACGCAAGGCGCACCTCAGGCTGCTGCAACGTCACGCCGGCCTCTGCCGCCGCAGGCCCGCCCCGCACTCCGTGCCCCTCCCTCCCCCGCAGCCTGAGTGAGCCAGAGTCCCCGAATCAGCGGCTCCTTTAACCCCGTCCTGTCTGAGCGAAGAACAAACGCCTCCAGCGACCTACACGTAGAGGCGGGGCCAAATCCAAAGCTGAGCCCCTGGGAGCTGTGAGAACAAAGAAGAGAAAGGGAAATTTCTCCCAGCAGCCTCAGAAGCAGCGGATTAAAGCTCTACAATCAACTTGATATACCCTGCATCTGTGGAATACATGAATAGACAACGAATCATCACAAATTAAGGAGCCATGTGGATGAAAGGCTCTTGGTGCTGCAGCTAGGAGTCAGTGCTGTGCCTCTGAGGAGGGAGAGCCAACTTCAGAACACTGATCACTGAACACGACCAGCAAGCTACAGTGCTGGACACCCTATGCCAAACAACTAGCAAGATAGGAACACAACCCCACCCATTAGCAGATAGGCTATGCCAAACAACTAGCAAGATAGGAACACAACCCCACCCATTAGCAGAGAGGCTGCCTAAAATCATAAGTCAACAGACACCCCAAAACACACCACCAGACGTGGACCTGCCCACCAGAAAGACAAGACCAGCCTCATCCACCAAAACACAGGCACTAGTCCCCTCCACCAGGAAACCTACACAACCCACTGAACCAACCTTAGCCACTGGAGACAGACACCAAAAACAACAGGAACTACGAACATGCAGCCTGCAAAAAGGAGACCCCAAACACAGTAAGATAAGCAAAATGAGAAGAAAGAAAAACACACAGCAGACGAAGGAGCAAGATAAAAACCCACCAGACTTAACAAATGAAGAGGAAATAGGCAGTCTACCTGAAAAAGAATTCAGAATAATGATAGTAAATATGATCCAAAATCGTGGAAATAGAATAGACAAAATGCAAGAAACATTTAAAAAGGACCTAGAAGAATTAAAGATGAAACAAACAATGGTGAACATAACAATAAATGAAATGAAAAATACTCTAGATAGGATCAATAGCAGAATAACTGAGGCAGAAGAACGGATAAGTGACCTGGAAGATAAAATAGTGGAAATAACTACTGCAGAGCAGAACAAAGAAAAAAGAAGGAAAAGAACTGAGGACAGTCTCAGAGACCTCTGGGACAACATTAAACACACCAACATTCAAATTATAGGGGTTCCAGAGGAAGAAGAGAAAAAGAAAGGGACTGAGAAAATATATGAGAGATTATAGTTGAAAACTTCCTTAATATGGGAAAGGAAATAGTTAATCAAGTCCAGGAAGCACAGAGAGTCCCATACAGGATAAATCCAAGGAGAAATACACCAAGACACATATTAATCAAACTGTCAAAAATTAAATACAAAGAAAGCATATTAAAAGCAGCAAGGGAAAAACAACAAATAACACACAAGGGAATCCCCATAAGGTTAACAGCTGATCTTTCAGCAGAAACTCTGCAAGGCAGAAGGGAGTGGCAGGACATATTTAAAGTGATGAAAGAGAAAAACCTGCAACCAAGATTACTCTACCCAGCAAGGATCTCATTCAGATTTGATGGAGAAATTAAAACCTTTACAGACAAGCAAAAGCTGAGAGAGTTCAGCACCACCAAACCAGGTCTACAACAACTGCTAAAGGAAATTGTCTAGGCAAGAAAGACAAAAGAAGGAAAAGACCTACAATAACGAACCCAAAACAATTAAGAAAATGGGAATAGGAACATACATATCGATAATTACCTTAAATGTAAATGGACTAAATGCTCCCACCAAAACACACAGGACCCATATATTTGCTGTCTACAAGAGACCCACTTCAGACCTAGACACACATACAGACTGAAAGTAAGGGGATGGAAAAAGATATTTCATGCAAATGGAAACCAAAAGAAAGCTGGAGTAGCAATTCTCATATCAGACAAAATAGACTTTAAAATAAAGACTATTAGAAGAGACAAAGAAGGACACTACATAATGATCAAAGGATCGATCCAAGAAGAAGATAAAACAATTGTAAATATTTATGCACCCAACATAGGAGCACCTCAATACATAAGGCAAATACTAAGAGCCATAAAAGGGGAAATCGACAGTAACACATTCATAGTAGGGGACTTTAACACCCCACTTTCACCCATGGACAGATCATCCAAAATGAAAATAAATAAGGAAACACAAGCTTTAAGTGATATGTTAAACAAGATGGACTTAATTGATATTTATAGGACATTCCATCCAAAAACAACAGAACACACATTTTTCTCTAGTGCTCATGGAACATTCTCCAGGATAGATTATATCTTGGATCACAAATCAAGCCTTGGTAAATTTAAGAAAATTGAAATTGTATCAAGTATCTTTTCTGACCACAACGCTATGAGACTAGATATCAATTACAGGAAAAGATCTGTAAAAAATACAAAAACATGGAGGCTAAACAATACACTAATTAATAACGAAGTGACCACTGAAGGAATCAAAGAGGAAATAAAAAAATACCTAGAAACAAGTGACAATGGAGACACGATGACCCAAAATCTATGGGGTGCAGCAAAAGCAGTTATAAGAGGGAAGTTTATAGCAATACAATCCTACCTTAAGAAACAGGAAACATCTCAAATAAACAACCTAACCCTACACCTAAAGCAATTAGAGAAAGAAGAACAAAAAACCCCCAAAGTTAGCAGAAGGAAAGAAATCATAAAAATCAGATCAGAAATAAATGAAAAAGAAATGAAGAAAACGATAACAAAGATCAATAAAACTAAAAGCTGGTTCTTTGAGAAGATAAACAAAATTGATAAACCATTAGCCAGACTCATCAAGAAAAAAAGGGAGAAGGCTCAAATCAATAGAATTAGAAATAAAAAAGGAGAAGTAACAACTGACACTGCAGAAATACAAAAGATCATGAGAGATTACTACAAGCAACTCTATGCCAATAAAATGGACAACCTGGAAGAAATGGACAAATTCTTAGAAAGGCACAACCTGCCAAGACTGAATCAGGAAGAAATAGAAAATAGGAACAGACCAATCACAAGCACTGAAATTGAAACTGTGATTAAAAATCTTCCAACAGGTCTTCCCTGGTGGCGCAGTGGTTGAGAGTCTGCCTGCCAATGCAGGGGACGCGGGTTGGTGCCCCGGTCTGCGAAAATCCCACATGCCGCGGAGCGGCTGGGCCCGTGAGCCATGGCCGCTGAGCTTGCGCGTCCAGAACTTGTGCTGCGCAACGGGAGAGGCCACAGCAGTGAGAGGCCTGCGTACCGCAAAAAAAAAAAGAAAAAAAAAAATTCTTCCAACAAACAAAAGCCCAGGACCAGATGGCTTCACAGGCGAATTCTATCAAACATTTAGACAAGAGCTAACACCTGTCCTTCTCAAACTCTTTCAAAATATAACAGAGGGAGGAACACTCCCAAACTCATTCTACGAGGCCACCGTCACCCTGATACCAAAACCAGACAGGGATGTCACAAAGAAAGAAAACTACAGGCCAATATCGCTGATGAACATAGATGCAAAAATACTCAACAAAATACTAGCAACAGAATCCAACAGCACATTAAACAGATCATACACCATGATCAAGTGGGGTTTATTCCAGGAATGCAAGGATTCTTCAATATATGCAAATCAATCAACGTGATACACCATATTAACAAATTGAAGGAGAAAAACCATATGATCATCTCAATAGATGCAGAGAAAGCTTTCGACAAAATTCAACACCCATTTATGATAAAAACCCTGCAGAAAGTAGGCATAGAGGGAACTTTCCTCAACATAATAAAGGCCATATATGACAAACCCACAGCCAACGTCATCCTCAATGGTGAAAGCATTTCCACTAAGATCAGGAACAAGACAAGGTTGCCCACTCTCACCACTCTTATTCAACATAGTTTTGGAAGTTTTAGCCACAGCAATCAGAGAAGAAAAGGAAATAAAAGGAATCCAAATCGGAAAAGAAGAAGTAAAGCTGTCACTGTTTGCAGATGACATGATACTATACATAGAGAATCCTAAAAATACTACCAGAAAACTATTAGAGCTAATCAATGAATTTGGTAAAGTAGCAGGATACAAAATTAATGCACAGAAATCTCTGGCATTCCTATATACTAATGATGAAAAATCTGAAAGTGAAAACACTCCCATTTACCATTGCAACAAAAAGAATAAAATACCTAGGAATAAACCTACCTAAGGAGACAAAAGACCTGTATGCAGAAAATTATAAGACACTGATGAAAGAAATTAAAGATGATACAAATAGATGGAGAGATATACCATGTTCTTGGATTGGAAGAATCAACATTGTGAAAATGACTACTACCCAAAGCAATCTACAGATTCAATGCGATCCCTATCAAACTACCACTGGCATTTTTCACAGAACTACAACAAAAAATTTCACAATTTGTATGGAAACACAAAAGATCCCGAAAGGCCAAAGCAATCTTGAGAACGAAAAACAGAGCTGGAGGAATCAGGCTCCCTGACTTCAGGCTATACTACAAAGCTATAGTAATCAAGACATTATGGTACTGGCACAAAAACAGAAAGATAGATCAATGGAACAGGATAGAAAGCCCAGAGATAAACCCACGCACATATGGTCACCTTATCTTTGATAAAGGAGGCAGGAATATACAGTGGAGAAAGGACAGCCTCTTCAATAAGTGGTGCTGAGAAAACTGGGCAGGCACATGTAAAAGTATGAGATTAGATCACTCCCTAACACCATACACAAAAATAAGCTGAAAATGGATTAAAGACCTAAATGTAAGGCCAGAAACTATCAAACTCTTAGAGGACAACATAGGCAGGACACTCTATGACATAAATCACAGCAAGATCCTTTTTGACCCACCTCCTAGAGAAAAGGAAATAAAAACAAAAATAAACAAATGGGACCTAATGAAACTTCAAAGCTTTTGCACAGCAAAGGAAACCATAAATAAGACAAAAAGACAACCCTCAGAATGGGAGAAAATATTTGCAAATGAAGCAACTGACAAAGGATTAATCTCCAAAATTTATAAGCAGCTCATGCAGCTTAATAACAAAAAAAACAAACAACCCAATCCAAAAATGGGCAGAAGACCTAAATAGACATTTCTCCAAAGAAGATATACAGACTGTCAGCAAACACATGAAAGAATGCTCAACATCATTAATCATTAGAGAAATGCAAATCAGAACTACAATGAGATATCATCTCACACCAGTCAGAATGGCCATCATCAAAAAATCTAGAAACAATAAATGCTGGAGAGGGTGTGGAGAAAAGGGAACCCTCCTGCACTGTTGGTGGGAATGTAAATTGATACAGCCACTGTGGAGAACAGTATGGAGGTTCCTTATAAAACTACAAATAGAACTACCATATGACCCAGCAATCCCACTACTGGGCCTATACCCTGAGAAAACCATAATTCAAAAAGAGCCATGTACCAAAATGTTCATTGCAGCTCTATTTACAATAGCTCGGAGATGGAAACAACCTAAGTGTCCATCATCGGATGAATGGATAAAGAAGATATGGCACATATATACAATGGTATATTACTCAGCCATAAAAAGAAACGAAATTGAGCTATTTGTAATGAGGTGGATAGACCTAGAGTCTGTCATACAGAGTGAAGTAAGTCAGAAAGAGAGAGACAAATACCGTATGCTAACACATATATATGGAATTTAAGGGGGAAAAAATGTCATGAAGAACCTAGGGGTAAAACAGGAATAAAGACACAGACCTACTAGAGAATGGACTTCAGGATATGGGGAGTGGGAAGGGTAAGTTGTGACAAAGCATGAGAGAGGCATGGACATATATACACTACCAAACGTAAGGTAGATAGCTAGTGGCAAGCAGCCGCATAGCACAGGGAGATCAGATCGGTGCTTTGTGACCGCCTGGAGGGGTGGGATAGGGAGGGTGGGAGGGAGGCAGACGCAAGAGGGAAGAGATATGGGAACATATGTATATATATAACTGATTGATTTTGTTGTAAAGCAGAAACTAACACACCATTGTAAAGCAATTATACTCCAATAAAGATGTTTTTAAAAAATTAAATAAATAAACAAACAAAGAAATAAATAAATAAGAAGTCAGATGACTGTGATACTATTTACTGAGGTAGAAAACATAGAAATTATAATTTGGGGAGGAATGTTCATTATTTCAGATTTGGACAATTTGAGTTGAAGGAATTGGTTGAACATCCACGTGTGTATATTCAATCAAGGGTAAACAGAGATGTAGAGTTCATGAGAGACATCTGGGCTGGATCAGCTGGATACAGATTGTTGTTTTAATCATTGGAATGGATAACCTCTCTCAAAGAGATTGTGTGCATTGAGAATAGAAGAGAGTCAAGACTGAAAACACTGGGAAAAGCAGCCTTTGAGGAGTGGGCAGAGGAAGAGGAGCCCACCAAGGAGACAAAGAATGAGCAGGAAGAACAGCAATGAAGGATGCCCACAGTGCAAAATGCTGCAGAGAAGTCAGTAAGATAAGAGACCACTGTATCTGGCAACAGCGATGTCACTGATAAGCTAGAGAGTGTGGTAAAATGAGAGATAGTGAGTTGGGTGAACAAATGGAAGTAGAGACAGCAAGAGAAAATACCTCTTTCAAGAAGCTGGGCTATAAAGGTAAGGAGAGAAATAAGGTGGTACCTGGATGGAGATAGCTCATCCTCCATAGGGAGGATTTCTTTGCAGAGGAATCAGCTTGAACATATTGAAGTGCTGATGTGAAGGATCCAGTTTGAAGAAACAGGGGAAGGAGAGGGAACTTAACTGATAAATGGCTTCACTGAAGAGATCAGTGTCAACTGGCTCCTTTTCACACTCTCAGCATTTATCTGGTGTATATTATGTAGTAGGAAATATGTCACTGAATAAGACACTGTCCTTGCCTTTAAGGAATTTATGGCCTACATAGGCATACAGACCAAAAACTAAACAAAACAATTGCTATATCGCGAGATACGAGCTACAGGTTAATCATAGGGGGTTATGAGAGCGTGTAGGGAGGCTACCTAATTCAGTTTTAGGAGGTCAAAGACAATTTCCAAAAGCCAGAAAAATGTAAGGTAGTAGGAAGGAATCATCTGATTTCTAAACAAAGAATACAGTTTATGATGTTCAAGAGGCTACAGAGAGCACTGATCATTCTAGAAAACAAATTTAGTGCTTCCTTTCATAAGTGTTCATTGCACTTACCATTTTTGCTTCTTGTCGATTATCCCAACTGTAATGAATGAATAATGTGTGTAATTATTTGTTTTGTTTCTCTCCCCTACTGGACCTAAGTCCCCAAAAGGAAGGGACCACAACTCTATTGTTTGCACAGGTATATAGTAGTCTTATGATAAACGATTGGAACCAAAAATGTAATAATTATGTCTCCCCTTATCTCTGTGGGGAGAGTCAGAAGAAGAAATCATTGGAATGTGTTCCACTTGGAAGCAAAGCACGTTAAAACCAACTGTATCTGATTCTTGACTGCAGGCTCTGACATGGTCTCTTTGCAGATGAAGGCTGGACCCGCTGCCAACAACCCACGTGATGCAAATGCATCAAGGTGGGGTCTATTTTTAGCTACAGCAAATTACCATTCCTTTATGCTTTTAGATTTTTATCTCTGCAAATGAGTTCTCTTGTTCTTACATTTTTTCAGCATCAAGACTGACTGCTTTCATGAAGAGAGAAGATAGTCTTTAAGACAAAGAGCATTTCTCCTTTCATCACCCCAGCTTGGAAGTTCAAAGAGATTTTGGAGAGCTGCTTGTTGCTATTCCTGAGAGTAAGGATGGTCCTTCCATACTTTTTGTAATGACACTGCAGACTCAAACTGGGGTGGGGGAAACTCAGTCCAAACAAAACAAAATGAAGATTTGACTGTGAGTCTAGTCAGAGACATAGTGTTCCATGCAATTCTATCCAATTGGCTAATAAGAAACTGACATTGTATAATTATAGATTGTAAGGTCGGATCTTAACAAACGCACCACGAAACAGAGGAAAGCTTCAAGTGAGCTTTATTAGGGAGCGCTCCCGGGCGAGGTTCACTGGTCCGAGAGAAAGGGGCCAGAGAAGTCGCACCCGGGAGAGGGTTGGGCAAGATTTTATAGGGGAAGAAGGGAAAGGGGTGTGGTGAATCTGGGAGGACGCAGTGTATTCCTTATTTGGTGGTCTTTTCGGGTATCCTGGGGGACCGTTTGTCCCACCCCTCGAAAGGCGGGAAGGCTGGGCTGGGTTCAAAGTCCCCAAGTCAGTTCCTGGAACTGGGTGGTCCAGAATGTCTCCAGGGAAGTTTCGGGAACTGGGTGGTCCGGAATGTCTCCAGGGCAGTTTCTGGAACTGGGTGGTCCGGAGAATTTCGGTCTGATGCAACCTGTGAATCTGATTGTGTTCCCCTGCCTCGGGCCAGTTGGCCTTACATAGATTTTTTTACTATATTTGTAAAAAGGTCATGTCATATAAAAATGAGCTACAAGCTCCCACAAACAAATACAGTTTATATAATGTCTTGAAGGTGTCCTCAAGGTCAGGTAGCTTTCTGGGTTAACAGATGTAGTGCTGTTGGCAAAGTTGTCAGCTGAAAGATGGTGTCAGCACAGAGGAGGGATCTCATTGTGAGAATCCCGTTTCTTGTGGGGGGCAGGGAGTAGAAGACAACAGGGGACCTGAATATCAGGTAGGCTGAGGTGGGGAGAGGACATGTAGCTTTTTAAGTATTTTTGAGGTATAATTTTATATTTTTAAAAATATTGTTTTGTAATACAACATTAAAAATTAAAACTTGGTATACATTTCTTGATTAATAAGGATATGGAGAAAAGGTTTTGGAATCACTAAGAGGCCAAAGATTTTTATCTTTGGTCAAGGAGGGCAAAAGTCTAAAAAACCCAGTCATAAGATTGGCCCCAGGCTTCCCTGGTGGCACAGTGGTTGGGAGTCCACCTGCCAATGCGGGGTATGCAGGTTCATGCCCCAGTCCGGGAGGATCACACATGCCACGGAGCGGATTGGCCTGTGAGCCATGGCCGCTGGGCCTGCACGTCCGGAACCTGTGTTCTGCAACGGGAGAGGCCACATCAGTGAGAGGCCCGCGTACCGCAAAAAACAAAAACAAAAACAAAAACAAAACAAAACAAAAAAGATTGGTCCCAAGTAAGAAAAGAAATATGCTTGGTTCAGTACCATCTTCCCTTCCTTTTTTACCTCGCTTAACCTTACCTTGTCTCCTTTTCCCTATGTTAATTTTTTCTTTGTAGTCAAACACACCATACACAGTCCTGCTTCCATGTCTGTGGTAGGCAGAATAATGCCCCCTCCAAATATGTCATGTCCTAATCCCCAGAACCTATGATCATGTTACTTTATGTGATAAAAAGGACTTTGTATTAAGTTTAAAATTAAGGACCTTGAGATGGGTGATTATCCTGGATTATCTGGATGGATCCAATCTAGTCTCATAAATCCTTGAAAAGTGCAAGAAGGCTGAAAGGTCAGAAGACACAGAAAGGATTCACCCCACCATTGATGGCTTTGAAGTTGGAGGGAGGAGACCATGAGCCTGGAAAAGCAGCAGCTTCTACGAGCTGGGAATCATCCTTAATTTATAGCCAGCAAGAAAACATGGACCCCAGTCCTACAACCAAACGGAGCTGAATCCTGCCAACAACCCAAATAAGCAGGAAATAGATTCTCCCTTACAACCTCCAGAAAGAAACACAGCCTGCCAACATTTTGGAGGATCCAGTTTGAAGAAACAGGGGAGAGAGAGGGAACTTAACTGATAAATGGTGTAAGACCGTATGAACTTCTGACCTACAGAACTGTAAAATAATAAATTTTTGTTACTTTAAGCCATAAATTTTCTTGCAATTTATGATACAACAATAAAAACCTAATACAATGTCTTTGCTCCTATCTTTCTCTGTGTTTACAATGCCCTTTCCTCTCCTACATTCTTCCAAATCCCACATCCTCAGTGAAGCAATCCTGACTTCACTCCCTACTCTGTTCTATGTGTTGGCACATATATTTATATAGGGCAACTAGTTATTTCTTCATGCTTATGCTCTAACTCTATAATGAGATTGTAAGAACCTTAGGAACATGAATGATGTATTAATAATTGCAGTCCATTGCAAAAATGGCCACAAATCCTTTCCTTCCACAGTCTTACAATGTGACTTTGAAGATATTCCCATCAAAAGATGGATTACATTCCTCCACACCTTGAATCTGGGTTGGTCCTGTAACCTGCTTTGATCAATGTAGATTAGCAAATGTAGAAGAAGAAAGTTGACTCTGAGACCACCATCAAATGAATGAGCCTGGACTAGCCCAGTCAACTAGCCCAACTGCTAGCCCAGCCAAGAGCTGATCAAATGTCAGACAGGTGTGTATGAACCATGGACCACCACTCACTGCAGACTCAAGGGTGGGTTCAGCAGAAATCAGCAGAAGAACCACCCAGATGACCCCATCCAAATTTCTGACCCACTGATTCCTGAGCTAATTAATGATTGTTGTTTAAAGTCAATGGTTGGAGGTAGTTTATTAAACAGCAAAAGCTAACACATATAACTCAGTGCTCTGCATTGACCTATTTGTGAATAATTTTTGATGGTACTCACAATGATTATGATGATAATGACAGTGACAATAAAAACAATGACAAAGATTAAAGAAAGCCACGTTCATTCCTAGTAAAACAAGAAGGTAAGTGGCATCGTTTCCATATCTCAATACCAGGAAATTTCAGTGCTTATAAATTGAAGAGTTTCAAAATTTTTGTTCAAGTAAATTGGAAAACACAGTGTCTATAGATTTTAGGTTTATTGGTCTGTTATTGATCTCCAATAAATCCAAAAGAGCTCTTAACCTAGCTTTTGTATTGGTAACTTTTAGTGTTTCAATCTATTTCCCATTTTGTCAGAACATTGGGAGGGGCCATAGAGTCACTTTGCTGCCTCAGTTCTGAACGTACAAGCAGACTTTGGTTAAAATCTGCAGGGGACTTTGTCACATGAGAAAAACTCAACCAGGAATTTTCATCAAAGGTAGCTTTTACCCAGTAGACAATAAATAGCTTATTTCTCATCCAAATAGTGTTCTCTAAAATCTGTTCAACTCCCAACAAAGTCTTCTAAAGTATTGTGTTTATAAAAGTTCTTAAGTGAATTAGGTAGTACATAAGACTCTAATATTTAGACTAAGACATCTTAAATATGATGCACTTCTTTCAGCCTATATTCCATTAAAAAAATGTTTGGGAATGAAGTGGGAACAAAAAGAAACAAACAAAAAAAGCATCAGAAAGGAGATGGGTTAAAGATGGCGGACTAGAAGGATGTGCTCTCACTGCCTCCTGTGAAAACAACAGAATCACAACTAACTGCTGAACAATCGTTGACAAGAAGACACTGGAACTCACCAAAAAAGATACCCCACACCCAAAGACAAAGGAGAAGCCACAATGAGATGGTAGGAGGGGCGCAATCACAATAAAATCAAATCCCATGACTGCTGGGTGGGTGACTCACAAACTGGAATATACTTATCCCACAGAAGTCCACTCACTTGAGTGAAGGTTCTGAGCCCCACGTCAGGCTTCTGAACCTGGGGGTCCGGCAACAGGAGGAGGAATTCCTAGAGAATCAGACTTTGAAGGCTGGGGGGATATGATTGCAGGACTTTGACAGGACTGGGGGAAACAGCGACTCCACTCTTGGAGGGCACACACAAAGTACTGTGCAATTCAGGACCCAGGGGAAAGAACAGTGACCCCATAGGAGACTGAACCAGACCTACCTGCTAGAGTTAGAGGGTCTCCTGCAGAGGTGGGGGGGTGGCTCTGTCTCACTGTGAGGACAAGGAGACTGGCAGCAGAAGTTCTGGGAAGTACTCCTTGGTGTGAGCCCTCCCAGAGTCCACCATTAGCACCGCCAAAGATTACAGGTAGGCTCCAGTGTTGGGTCGCCTCAGGCCAAACAACCAACAGGAAGTGAATGCAGCCCCACCCATTAGCAGTCAAGTAGATTAAAGTTTTACTGAGCTATGCCCACCAGAGCAACAGCCAACTCTACCCACCACCAGTCCCTCCCAGCAGAAAACTTGCACAAGCCTCTTACATAGCCTCATCCACCAGAGGGCAGACAGCAGAAGCAAGAAGAACTACAATCCTGCAGCCTGTGGAACAAAACCCACATTCACAGAAAGGTAGACAAAATGAAAAGGCAGAGAACTATGTACCAGATGAAGGAACAAGCCAAAACCCCAGAAAAACAACTAAATGAAGTGGAGATAGGGAGCCTTCCAGAAAAAGAATTGAGAATAATGATAGTGAAGATGATCCAGGACCTCAGAAAAAGAATGGAGGCAAAGATTGATAAGATGCAAGAAATGTTTAACAAAGACCTAGAAGAATTAAACAACAAACAAACAGAGATGAACAATACAATAACTGAAATGAAAACTACACTAGAAGGAATCAATAGCAGAATAACTGAGGCAGAAGAATGGATAAGTGACCTGGAAGACAGAATGGTGGAATTCACTGCTGCGAAACAGAATAACAAAAAAAGAATGAGAGGAGATGAAGACAGCCTAAGAGACTTCTGGGACAACATTAAATGCAACAACATTCTCATTATAGGGGTCCCAGAAGGAGAACAGAGAGAGGAAGGACCAGAGAAAATATTTGAAGAGATTATAGTCAAAAACTTCCCTAACATGGGAAAGGAAATAGCCACTCAAGTCCAGGAAGTGCAGAGAGTCCCATACAGGATAAATCCAAGGAGAAACATACCGAGACACATAGAAATCAAATTGGCAAAAATTAAAGACAAAGAAAAATTATTGAAAGCAGCAAGGGAAAAACAACAAATAACATATAAGGGAACTCCCATAAGGTTAACAGCTAATTTCTCAGCAGAAACTCTACAAGCCAGAAGGGAGTGGCATGATAGACTTAAAGTGATGAAAGGGAAGATCCTACAACCACAATTACTCTACCCAGCAAGGATCTCATTCAGATTCGATGGAGAAATCAAAAGCTTTACAGACAAGCAAAAGCTAAGAGAAATCAGCATCACCAAACCACCTCTACAACAAATGCTAAAGGAACTTCTCTAAGTGAGAAACACAAGAGAAGAAAAGGACCTACAAAAAAAAAAACCCCCAAACAATTAAGAAAATGGTAATAGGAACATACATATTGATAATTACCTTAAACGTGAATGGATTAAATGCTCCAACCAAAAGACACAGCCTTGCTGAATGGATACAAAAACAAGACCTAGGGCTTCCCTGGTGGCGCAGTGGTTCAGAATCCACCTGCCGATGCAGGGGACGCGGGTTCATGCCACAGTCCAGGAAGATCCCACGTGCCATGGAGCGGCTAAGCCCATGAGCCATGGCTGTTGAGCCTGCGCATCCGGAGCATGTGCTCTGCAATGGGAGAGGCCACAACAGTGAGAGGCCCACGTACCGAAAAAAAAAAAAAAAAAAAACCAAGACATATATATATGCTGGGTACAAGAGACCCATTTCAGACCTAGGGATACATACAGACTGAAAGTGAGGGGATGGAAAAAGATATTCCATGCAAATGGAAATCAAAAGAAAGCTGGAGTAGCAATACTCATATCAGATAAAATAGATGTTAAAATAAAGAATGTTACAAGAGACAAGGAAGGACACTACATAATGATCAAGGGATCAATCCAAGAAGAAGATATAACAATTATAAATGTATATGCACCCAACACAGGAGCACTTCAATACATAAGGCAACTGTTAACAGCTATAAAAGAGGATATTGACAGTAACACAATAACAGTGGAGGACTTTAACACCTCACTTACACCAATCGACAGATCATCCAAACAGAAAATTAATAAGGAAACACAAGCTTTAAATGACACAATAGACCAGAGAGATTTAATTGATATTTGTAGGACATTTCATCCAAAAACAGCAGATTACACTTTCTTCTCAAGTGTGCACAGAACATTCTCCAGGATAGATCACCTCTTGGGCCACAAATCAAGCCTCAGTAAATTTAAGCAAGTTGAAATCATAACAAGCATCTCTTCAGACCACAATGCTATGAGATTAGAAATCAACTACAGGGAAAAAAAACCGTAAAAATCACAAACATATGGAGGCTAAACAATACGTTACTAAATAACCAAGAGATCGCTGAAGAAATCAAAGAGGAAATCAAAAAAAAAACTAGAGACAAATGACAAAGAAAACACTATGATCCAAAACCTATGGGATGCAGCAAAAGCAGTTCTAAGAGGGAAGTTTATAGCTATACAAGCCTACCTCAAGAAACAAGAAAAACCTCAAATAAACAATGTAACCTTACACCTAAAGGAACTAGAGAAAGAAGAACAAACAAAACTCAAAGTTAGCAGAAGGAAAGAAATCATAAAGATCAGAGCAGAAATAAATGAAATAGAAACAAAGAAAACAATAGCACAGATCAATAAAACTAAAAGCTGGTTCTTAGACAAGATAAAATTGATAAACCATTAGTCAGACTCACCAAGAAAAAGAGGGAGAGAACTCAAATCAATAAAATTAGAAATGAAAAAGAAGTTACAACAGACACTGCAGAAATACAAAGCATCTTAAGAGACTACTACAAGCAACTCTATGCCAATAAAATGGACAACCTGGAAGAAATGGACAAATTATTAGAAAGGTATAGCCTCCCAAGACTGAACCAGTAAGAAATAGAAAATATGAACTGACAAATCACAAGTAATGAAATTGAAACTGTGATAAAAATCTTCCAACAAACAAAAGTCCAGGACCAGATGGCTTCACAGGTGAATTCTATCAAACATTTAGAGAAGAGCTAACACCCATCCTTCTCAAACTCTTCCAAAAAATTGCAGAGGAAGGCACACTCCCAAACTCATTCTATGAGACCACCATTACCCTGATACCAAACCCAGACAAAGATACTACAAAAAAGGAAAGTTACAGACCAATATCACTCATGAATATAGATGCAAAAATCCTCAACAAAATACTAGCAAACAGAATCCAACAACACATTAAAAGGATCATACACCATGATCAAGTGGGATTTATCCCAGGGATGCAAGGATTCTGCAATACACACAAATCAATCAATGTGATAAACCATATTAACAAATTGAAGAAGAAAAATCATATGATCATCTCAATAGATGCAGACAAAGTTTTGACAAAATTCCACACCAATTTACGATAAAAACTCTCCAGAAAGTGGGCATAGAGGGAACCTACCTCACCATAATAAAGGCCATATATGAGAAATACACAGCAAACATCATTCTCAATGGTGAAAATCTGAAAGCATTTCCTCTAAGATCAGGAACAAGACAAGGATGTCCACTCTCACCACTATTATTCAACACAGTTTTGGAAGTCCTAGCCATGGCAATGAGAGAAGAAAAAAGAAATAAAAGGAATACAAATTGGAAAGAAGAAGTAAAACTGTCACTGTTTGCAGATGACATGATACTATATACATAGAGAATCCTAAAGATGCCACCAGAAAACTACTAGAGCTAATCAATGAATTTGGTAATGTTGCAAGATACAAACTTAATACACAGAAATCTCTTGCATTCCTATATACTAATGATGAAAAATCTGAAAGAGAAATTAAGGAAACACTTTCATTTACCATTGCAACAAAAAAAATAAAATACCTAGGAATAAACCTACCTAGGGAAGCCAAAGAACTGTACGCAGAGAACTATAAGACAGTGATGAAAGAAATTAAAGATGAGACCAACAGATGGAGAGATATACTATGTTCTTGGATTGGAAGAATCAATATTGTGAAAATGACTATACTCCCCAAAGCAATCTACAGAGCCAATGCAATCCCTATCAAATTACCAATGGCATTTTTTACAGAACTAGAACAAAGAATCTTAAAATTTGTATGGAGACACAAAAGACCCCTAATAGCCAAAGCAGTCTTGAGGGAAAAAATAGGAGCTGGAGGAATCAGACTCCCTGACTTCAGAGTATACTACAAAGCTACAGTAATCAAGACAATATGGTACTGGCACAAAAACAGAAATATAGATCAATGGAACAAGATAGAAAGCCCAGAGGTAAACCCACACACCTATGGTCAACTAGTCTATGACAAATGAGGCAAGGATACACAATGGAGAAAAGATAGTCTCTTCAATAAGTGGTGCTGGGAAAACTGGACAGCTACATGTAAAAGAATGAAATTAGAGCACTCCCTAAACCCATACACAAAACTAAACTCAAAATGGATTAGAGACCTTAATGTAAGACTGGACACTATAAAGCTCTTAGAGGAAAACATAGGAAGGACACTCTTTGACATAAATCACAGCAATATCTTTTTTGATCCACCTCCTGGAGTAATGGAAATAAAAACGAAAGTAAACAAATGGGACCTAATGAAACTTAAAAGCTTATGCACAGCAAAGGAAACCATAAACAAGACCAAAAGACAACCCTCAGAATGGGAGAAAATATTTGCAAACGAATCAACGGACAAAGGATTAATCTCTAAAATATATAAATAGCTCATGCAGCTCAATATTAAAGAAACAAACAACCCAATCCAAAAATGGGCAGAAGACCTAAGTAAACATTTCTCCAAAGAAGGCATACAGATGGCCAAGAAGCACATGAATATCTGCTCAACATCACTAATTTTTAGAGAAATGCAAATCAAAACCACAATGAGGTATCATCTCACACTAGTTAGAATGGGCATCATCAGAAAATCTACAAACAAGAAATGCCGGAGAGGGTGTGGAGAAAAGGGAACCCTCTTGCATTGTTGGTGGGAATGTAAATTGATACAGCCACTATGGAGAACAGTATGTAGGTTCCTTAAAAAACTAAAAATAGAACTACCACACAACCCAGGAATCCCACCACTGGGCATATACCCAGAGAAAAGCATAATTCAAAAAGACACATGCACCCCAATGTTCATTCCAGCACTATTTACAATAGCCAGGTCATGGAAGCAACCTAAATACCTATCGACGGACAACTGGATAAAGAAGATTTGGTACATATATACAATGGAATATTACTCAGCCATAAAAAGGAACGAAATTGGGTCATTTGTAGAGACGTGGATGGATCTAGAGACTGTCATACAGAGTGAAGTAAGTCAGAAAGAGAAAAACGAATATCATATATTAACGCATATATGTGGAACCTAGAAAAATGGTACAGATGAACCGGTTTGCAGGGCAGAAATTGAGACACAGATGTAGAGAACAGATGTATGGACACCAAGGGGGGAAAGCAGTGTGCGGGTGGGGGTGGAGATGTGATGAATTGGGAGATTGAGATTGACATGTAAACACTGATGTGTATAAAATGGATGACTAATAAGAACCTGCTGTATAAAAAAAAAATTCAAAAAATTCAAAAAATAAATAAAGTGAGACTAAAAAAAAAAAAAACCAGGTAGGACTTGCACTTTTTTAAGAAACATTATATTTGTGAGGGAAATCTCTGTTTGTAAGGGCATCTCCCTCTCTGACTCTGGAATAGGTGGATGACCAAATCTCTAGAAACTTATCAATGGAATAGGCAAAGACTTAAATCTGTAACAAAATCATCCTTGTTTACTGTGCTTTTCCTGCAACCTCTCTTAACCAACTCTCCTCATGCTTGACTTCCTTTTATCTTTAGCTGAGAATGGTATTTAAGGTAAGGCTTCAGCCGTTTTGACAGGTTACTCAGTTTTCCTAGGTCTCTCCCATGTATATATACATGTTATTAAACTTTGATCTTCTCCTGTTTAAAAAAAAAAAGCATCAGAAACAAGGCAGAAACACCAAGAATGTCTTTGTTGTATATTGTTGCATAGAGGCAAAGAGTGTTGCATATTCATGTCCCTGTGCCCAAGGAGGGACATCCCTGGTCACCTAGGCTTGCTTCTCTGTTAGCTGGTGTGGGTAAGGTTTTTGGCAAAGGCAGTCCTTCTCACTAATTATTTAAAATGTTATAAGCCCAGAGCAAGAAAGATTTTGTCACCTCCAAGTAGAAGAAGAGATATTATATAATCTTAGAAATTAGATTTCAAGGCAATCTCAGAGTTGCTCTGATAAAACTTCCCACACAGTACAGACATTCTTTCCAGAGCTAGTCCTCCACACCCTACTTGAATTCCTCAAGTGTTAGGAAAGTCACAATTTCCTGAGACAGCCCATTCTATTTTAAGCACCTACTGAGACAAAGTTCTTTCTCATAATAAGCTGAAATCTATCTCCCACCCACTGAGCCAGATTTTCCCTCTAGAACCACACCCCTCACCTGTTTTCTCCTTCCTCTACGGTTGGGTGTTGTGTTTGTTTACAAGGCCAGGCTTTAGAATCAGCTGGACTTGAATTCAACTGTCAGCTGTTTCCCTTGCCAGCTGCATAAACTTAGGCAAGCCTAACTCTCGAAGAATCAAAATTTTCAACTATAATACAGGAGTCATCGTACCTGCCTTATAAGGTTGTGAAAATCAGAGAAGGTAATATACATAAAGTGCATGGCACAGCGTCTGACACATAGTATGTTACCAATAAATGGGATCTGCCTTTATTATTTTGCTTGACAGCCTTTCAGACATTTGCAAGCATCTTATTTTTCCGTATAGTCTTCTCCAAGCCGAGCATTTCCTTCAATTGTACTTCAGAATATGGCAAAAATTATTCTTTCCCAGATCTGGATACTGCACTTGTTTACAGCTTAAGTTTGCATTTAGGGGCTAGTTTAAATTATACCTGGTTAACACTTCTGATACAACTGGCAGTTTACCTGTTCTCAGAAACTGGGAGGCATTTCCTCTAATAAATAAAACTGGATAGAAAAGCAGCTCATCTGAGCAACTCTACCGGAAGCCTGCCTGTTCCTCCTGACTGCACCCTGGTTCAATACCACAGGTCTACACTTTTAGAAGAGAACACCTTTTTCTCATTCGTCTGGTCTCCAGAGAAGTCACTTTTGCTAGTATTGCCCCATCTTTTAGTCTACATCTTGGAGGTGAAGTGAGTTACCTAATGGATAGGCAACATCCACTAGCCAAGTTTCTCATCAGAGTGGAACTAATCTAGCAAGGTCTTGAGCCCAAGAGATGTGGTATCTTTCTCCTTCCTCTCTACTTGGACTAGCGAGAGCCAGTTGACCTGCTTATTCCAAGGACTAGACTGGTAGGGAGGGCATTAGTAAGCCCATCTCGGCCCTCACATTAAGTTACATCCTCTAACTTAGCCTTTATCAATATAGAAGTGGTATTGTGGTTCACCGTTTGCACACGCTATGTTCTTATGTATCACATCGTCCAAAACTCAGTGAGTGAAGAGGGGCGCTATTTCCTGGCCACTTCCAGACCTCAGTATGTTCTGACCATGATCTGGAAGTAGTCCTACCGCATGAGTGCTGATGTGCAAGGAAGACTGAGGGTTGCTCTCACCTCTGCCCACTCCACCCGCAGCAGGAGTTCTCTTTCTACAACCAGCCAGAGAGCAACTATGAGAGGGACAGAAACAGAAGGAGACCTGGTAGGTTGTAGATTTTTACATGCTCTATCTTTTCGCTGTCAAGAAGCTAAGTAATAGGGGTCAGAGGAGATCCTATTTCAGTGCAACAGACTTAACAATAAATGACTTCTAGACACTAGAAATTGCACAAGGACTTACTCATTTTAACCTGCAGTCCAGCTGTAAGTTCTGAAAAAGAGATAAAATCCACCGAGTAAGTAGAGAGCAGCACAAATGGCAAACAATGAATCCTGTACATTGACAAGCACTGGATAGATTTCTCATGATAATATTTTTTTAATGCCAGATGTTCACAGCTCAGCTTCCTTTAGGGGTAGCTATGTGACCTACTTCTGACCTATGAGATGGGAGACATCTTTAGGGGAGTTCTTAGACTTTCCTCTCTCATGAAAAAGAGAGGCAAGCAAGCAGAAGCTTTTTCCCTCTCTTCTGCTCTGGGTGCTGTCGTGTGATTATAGCAGACATCTTGGAACTATCACCCAACAACATTGAGGCTGATGAAGCAGAAGGATGCAAAGAACCTGGGCACTTGATGACATCAAGATGCTACTGAACAGGGATTCCCTGGTGGCGCAGTGGTTGAGAGTCCCCCTGCCGATGCAGGGGACACGGGTTCATGCCCTGGTCTGGGAGGATCCCACATGCCGCGGAGCGGCTAAGCCCATGAGCCATGGCCGCTGAGCCTGCGCGTCCGGAGCCTGTGCTCCGCAACGGGAGAGGCCACAGCAGTGAGAGGCCCGTGTACCGCAAAAAAATAAAAAAAAAAAAGAAAGATGCTACTGAACAAATTCTGGAAACTACCTACAGACTTCTCAATTGTGTGATGATGAAACGTCATCATTGTTTAAGCATTTTTAGTTAGGTAGTCCATTGCTTGTAGTTGAACATATTCTAATTGTTACAAGGCCTAGGCCCCTCTTTATAACATCTTTCTTTTGCTTACACTTTTTAAATATAGGTGAGTGTACTATTTACAATAGCCAGGACATGGAAGCAACCTAAGTGTCCATCAACAGATGAATGGATAAAGAAGATGTGGCACATATACACAATGGAATATTACTCAGCCATAAAAAGAAATGAAATTGAGTTATCTGTAGTGAGGTGGATGGACCTAGAGTCCGTCATACAGAGTGAAGTAAGTCAGAAAGAAAAAAACAAATACTGTACGCTAACACACATATATGGAATCTAAAAAAAAAAAAAATGGTTCTGAAGAACCTAGGGGCAGGATAGGAATAAATGCATAGACATAGATAATGGACTTGAAGACATGGGGAGGGGGAAGGGTAAGCTGGGACGAAGTGAGAGATTGGCATTGACATATATACACTAGCAAATGTAAAATAGATAGCTAGTGGGAAGCAGCTGCATAGCACAGGGAGATCAGCTCGGTGCTTTGTAACCACCTAGAGGGGTGGGATAGGGAGGGTGGGAGGGAGATACAAGAGGGAGGGGATATGAGGGTATATGTATACGTATAGCTGATTCACTTTGTTATACAAGCAACTAACACAACAATGTAAAGCAATTATACTCCAATAAGATGTTTAAAAAATTAAAAAAAAAACATAGGTGATGTATAAATAGACATACATATAAATGTATGTCAATATATACTTTCTGGCTATAATTATGCACAATCAAATATACATAGGAAAAGAAATTTTTAAAAGTATATGAGTACAGTAAAATGCTAAGAGTGGTAATGAATGATATAATTTCTGCTACGTTTCTATATTTTACAAATTTGCTATGAAAACAGACATTAATCTGCACATAGAAAAACACACTTCATTTTCAAGAAATAAAATTTTCATAGGGGCAGATTTTTTTGTAGTAATATCAGAATTCAACCATGCCAACATTTCATAGAATTTTCATTTGGCTAAAAGCAGAGTATCCACTATAGCATTACTATACAAAGGAAGCTATGTACTTATCTACTACATGAGAATAGAAAAATGGGAAGTGGGCCTAATTTATACCAGGAACTATTAAAAACTAAAGCACTTTCTGTTGAATAAAAATAGCAGGGGGCTGGGCTGGCTAGCTGATCTTCAGGGCTACCATCCAGTGAACTGACCCGAAGTAAAGACATTCCCACAGTTGTTCCTCCCAGGATTTTAGCAAAACTGCATGACCATTGATTAGCAGTTTAAGGCTTTTAGAAATCAAAAACACACAGCTTTACTATGCAAGACCCTGAGCAAAAAAGTATATGTGTAATTACTGAATATATGTTCAGTAATTTGACCTTGAATTTAAAGTAGTATTTAGGACTGAAACTTATTGTTGCTTTTGTCAGTGTGAACAGAGCTTGGATAACAGGAATATAAATCTCTCCCAAGTGACAGCCTGTGATTTATACACATGGCTCATAATCCCATACATTATTACTCTGGGATATCCTTTGGCAAGATATGAGTTGGGAGATAGGATTTATTCTCAGTCTGTTTCATTAAGAGGAAAATATATGTGCAAGGAAAAGATCAAATCTTTTTTCTCTCAAAATTACTGTCTTCAACTATAAACATATATTAATTATTTAGTATATTTCAGGTAACTGGTTATTAAAATATAAAAGGCAGTATTTGCTCTACAAAAATAAAGAAATAAGCCAAAAAACTCTTTCCTATCTAGTTTTGAAGATGACACACACAGTAAAACGGAGGGAATACAAGGGAATATGTGGTACGATCAAAGAGGTGCAGTTCTGGGCTTCCCTGGTGGCGCAGTGGTTGAGAGTCCACCTGCCGATGCAGGGGACACGGGGCCCCGGTCTGGGAAGATCCCACATGCCGCGGAGCGGCTGGGCCCGTGAGCCATGGCTGCTGAGCCTGCGTGTCTGGAGCCTGTGCTCCGCAACGGGAGAGGCCACAACAGTGAGAGGCCCGCGTACTGCAAAAGAAAAAAAAAAGAGGCGCAGTTCTGTTGGGGCAGAGCTTATGGCTGGGGGAGCTCTGATGAGCAGGGGAGAAACAAAGTGAGCCTTTCTGGAAGGAAGGATGAGGGCTGGGTAAGTGATGAGACACGAGGGGACTCCAGGAAGGTCCTTGAATGAACAGGTTACAGACACAGAACATGGGCCATGTTTAGAAGGCAGTGTAGAGACCAACTAGGCTATAGTGAAGGATGCAAGTAGGGGAGAGAGAGATTGGGGAAATTAGGGAACAGTCCCGTCATGGAGGGAATTCCACACTTAACTAAAAACTCCGATTTTGTCCTACAGTACAGTAGTTACCATCTCATTCTCTGGAGTCAGACAAAGGTTTGAATCCCAGCCCCACCATTTAAGTTGCCACATGACCTTAGGCACATTAATTACGTTTTTTCCTTTACTTTTTCTCTTCCTTCTTTCTTTCCTTCCTTCTCTCCTCCCTTCCTTCTTTACTTTTCAAGTTTGACTTCACTTTTTTTAACTTTTCATTATGAAAAATTTCAAAGATACGTACAAGTGAACTGTGCAATACATCCCATGTACCCATTGTTCCCCTTCAATAACCTTCGACATCTGACCTCCCTTCTTTCATCTACACCCTTCCCACTCCCTCCCCACTATCCTCCTTACCTATAGCACTAGGCCTGATGTGATTAAGCATCTGGGGAAACTCTATGTGTGGCGCCTGTTTAAGGAGTCCCTGCAGGTGGGAAGAGTTAGGAAAGGATACCCAAGGATGACCCATGTGAAAGCAGCATTGCCCTTAGGTTGGAGATACTGGGGTCCCAAGCTGTGTCTCATGCTTCAAAGGGCCTGCTCCCACCTGCCTCTGGTGTCTCCCCTTCCCACACAGAAAGGGGTCCCAAGGAAATGTGCAAATCCAAAGTCTGTGACTCCTTCAACAGGCCTGGTTCCTGGACCCCCGGAATTCCCTGCCTAAATGGCTTGAGGTCACTACCAGGACATGCTCTACCCTATATGTGCACCACTAGGCACTGGCAAGGTGGCTGGTTGAGAGGTGGATGTGGGCAGAGCTTGGACCTGTGGGCTGAGTCCACGCACACATGTGGAGGCCCCTCAGCACGCTGACTGCGAGAGGAAAGGCAGAAAGGCCTTGTTTCTGCAGAGCAAGAGCTCTCGTCCAGAGATCCATTCTTGCCCCCATGCCCCACAAACAATAAGGGCAGCGCTTTAAAAGTGAGGAACGTCTATAATTTTCCTCAACGTTCTTGAATTTAAATTTATGCTACTGATGCCCTTTGTCAGGTCAGCCCCTAGGACTGCCAAAGACCCAGATGAGCAGTGTCTGAGTACCTGGAAGAATGGAATAAATGGTCACACGTGAAACAAGAAAGTTGGCCAATACAGTTGTCATCAGAAGAACAGAGTTGCATTAAACCAGGGGGCCAGGGCAGACCAACATTTCCTTGGTAAGCAGATCTTTTCAAGGGCTTTCTCTATTAGAGCGTCAAAACCCTATAGTATTTAAAAAACAAAACAAACAAACCTGTGGATGCTTCTGTACCTCTGTACAAAACAGAATTATTGTTTAAGCACATATTTCATTTTGGAAGAAGGAAAGTGCTACAAGTAATACCTATTACTTCCTAGAATTTAGCCATTAAAGTACAACGGTGGTGCAGGGGGAGAGTGTGCTATATGTCTTAACAGGCATATACCTAAAGAAAAAAAGTAGAAAAGGCAAAGTAAGGCAGCCCAAAACAGCAATTAGGATTTTTCTTGAGTGGATAATGTGTAGTTTCATTTAAATAGGAACACAATCTTCATTAACTTAATCTGTAAAAGCAGTAACTCCAACTCCCAGCTATTGCCCGAGTAAGGCAGTTTTATTGTTTTTTTGTTTTCTTTTTTTTTTTTTTTGCATCACGTGGGCCTTTTACCGTTGTGGCCTCTCCCGTTGCGGAGCACAGGCTCCGGACGCGCAGGCTCAGCGGCCATGGCTCACGGGCTCAGCCGCTCCGTGGCATGTGGGATCCTCCCAGACCGGGGTACAAACCCGTGTCCCCTGCATCGGCAGGCGGACTCTCAGCCACTGCGCCACCAGGGAAGCCCGCGAGCAAGGCATTTTTAGAAACATCATTGCTACTTCGAAATTTAAAGTGAATCAGTCCTGTGGAGTTAATTACCGGTAAATACAATCTGAAGTAGGTCTCCCACTTGGCACTGAACCAGCATAAGGTGTTCTCGGTGTTAGCCAGAAACACTGCAAGGTATCAGATACTTGAAAAGCTAAGTTTATAGGCTTGGCAACAGTTTATAGGAATAGCGGGAAAAATCGTCAGTAGCATCCACAGTGAGAAACATGGATAAAGGCCTAATTAAAAGAAGACCTTTTTGATAGAGATTTTGATAGAGATTTAGACAAGCGTCCCCCAGCCCCCCCCCAAAAAATTCAGCTTTCTGTTGTTGCAGCCTATTCCCCAAATCAGTTATACTTACAAAAAGGAAATTACACCTATTTCTTTTCAATGCTGGCATATGGATCCTATTTAGTTATAAAAGGTAGAAATAATTTTAGAAACTAAAAGTAAAATTAAATAAAGCCAGAACCAAGAAATTACTTTCACCACCAATACTTCAGGATACAGTGTCATCTGCTTCAGCGTTCTCGAGGAGGTATGCAAGAAGATCAGAGACCGAAGAAAAAAAACTCGGAGGAATAAGTTGTCTGAACTTTAATTAAATATTTGAATCAAGAAAAATGGGAACAGATGAAACCTTAGTAAGAGAGAAATGGTGCATGCACAAAGGGGATAGATTAATAAAATGACTGCTGATCTATTATTGGTAATAAACACATTTGTTTTGTTTTGTTTTTCTACAAACATGTCAAAGTTTCCTGCAACTCCCATAATTATTCAAACACACAAATGTTCCCACTGTCCTGGCTTACAAATGTCCAGGAGGCCAACAAAGCAAGCTGTTTTTGTTCCTGAATTACACAGTTAATTGAGGCTGTTCAGCCCCAGATGTGATGTAGTGAACAGTCAGAATTGCTGATAGCTGAGTATCTTATTACTTTCCTCTCATTTTTATTTTCTAAAGTGATTTCACACAATTTTGCATTTCAAATATTTCTAAATAAATTTAGTAAACCAGAGATGAAACTGGCAAGCCTCAAATCATGTTTTAGAACAGATTCCCATTTGAACTGTTCATTTTATATAACCGAGTTTATTACACCTTCTTTAACAGATATGATATTAATGGTAAGTGTCATGGTAATACATAAAAAAACACTGTTACTTTCTAATGTGTGACTTGTCTAAACCCTAAAAAGAGCACAGTTGGCTTTGCAGAGCCAAATCATATTATTGATCCATCTTGACTGTGGTTCATTTGCAAGATAAAGTCCCACCTGGGAGTCTTCTCATAAATTGGGTCAAGACAAGAAGAACTCTAGGTAGCCAGAGGTGTCTCTGTGTCTCTTTTCAAATAATTGATGGCCACTTCTTCTGGTGTGTGGAAGAAGTAAAATGTCCTTGTCAAATGGGTATTGCTTTAGTACCACATGCCCAATAAGTTCTAGCATCTAGGAGAGCATGCAATAGAGGTTAATATTAGCTATGCAGTCATGGTATTATTAGTGTTTAATTATTTCATGTGCATTGAGATATTTTAAATGTTAAAGAGAAAACAGAAGGACTTATTCTCCTTAGCAACCATTAGAGTACAGAATGTTCACAGCTGCAATCACACTCATAAGGCAGGTAAATTGATGACAAAATGAGGGTAGCAACTAATGTGCATGCTATAGAAAACCTGAAAGTGGTACCTAAAATAGATAGCCCCCTTATGTTTTCCAAAATTCCATAGCTGGCTCAGACCATCAATCAGCACAATGGAAATCTGTCACTTTAACACTCAATGCCGATTTTCAGTCTTAGAAGTGCAAAGGGCGGCGGGGGGGGGGTGTAAAATAATAAATCTGGGGGTTTTCCCCCTCACTGGCTAAGATGCTATCTCATTCGGGAATGATTTTACTTTATAAAAACCCTTTTAAAAATAAAGGGCTTAAGGTCTTAATGGCAACTCATACTGGTGTGCACATCTGTGGCTTCATTCTTCAGGTTAATATACAAAGGCTAAGTTATAGCAGAAGCATTATCGAAGGTAGGTTACTTTCTAAAATGCTTCATAAATATTATTTCCTTCAATATTATTTCCTTTGGCTCATGCACACTCAACGCGCTTCATATATATTATAAGATGATGAAGGTGGGAATGGTAATTATGTTATCAAAGCTGTTTTTCCAAAACTGTGTTGAAAGAAATTAACCGGTTCTTTCAAAATGTCAGTGTGCAAGTTCCTGAAGTTTCCCGGTGTTCTGACTTTAGGATTTCTCCAAAACACGCAAACAAAGGGTAAAAATCAGGTGGCCGTCGAAAATGACTTCGCGGACCCCATGTATACGGAAACCTCGGTTCAGGTATCCCACTGGGGTCGAAGGCGAAATCTTCGCACCGATATATTATTGAGCTTCACCCGCAGGAGTCTTCGTTCAGGCAGGGGATGCTTTCCAAGATCAGGAGGCGGTGGTGCCCAAGGGCAATGGAAGCTGGGAATCTCCGCTTCCCGCCCGCCCTGCCCGGGTCACCAGTGCTGGCCTGCGGCGCGAGTGCCCAGCTGCGCCTGGGACACCGCAGGCATAGCCGTGGCGGCGGCGGCGGCGGCGGCCGCCGCGTCGCCGATGCCGGGCAGGACGGAGCGCACGGAGCGGCGGAACTCCTCGTTCCTCCACGTGTAGAGCAGCGGGTTGAGCGCGGACAGAGCGCAGCACAGGAGCCAGCTGGCCGCCTGCACACCCCAGGGCACAGGCAGCGAGAAGCCGCTGGCCAGGCTCACCCACACCAGCGGCTGCGTGGCCAGCAAGAAGACGCAGCAGAGCAGCAGCACCGACAGGCCGCTGAGACGCCGCTGCGCCCGCCGCGGGTGCAGCGCTGGGGGCAGCGGCTGGGCCTGAGCCGGGTGCGCGGCACCACCCGGGCCTGGCGCGTGAGGGGCTCCCGGGAAGGCGGCGGCGGCGGCGCAGCCGGGCAGCTGGTGCAGTAGGTGGAAGTTGAGGACACTGACCCGCTTGACGCTGACGCGCACGCGGCGCACGATGCCCAGGTAGCAGTGCAGCAGCAGCGCCGTCTGCGCCAGCAGCGCCGCGGCGGCCAGCAGCGCCGGGTAGTGGACGCGCGGGGGCGCGGCGCCGGGACGCGGCGCCCAGGGCGGGAGCAGCAGCACGAGGCCCAGGGCTAGTGCCCAGGACAGCGCCAGCATGCCCGCCGTGTGGCGCCGCTGGTACAGCGCCTGGTAGGTGGCGGGCGCCCGGGTGATGAGTAGGTAGCGGTTCAGGGCCACCAGGCAGTGGGACAAGAGGGACACGGTGAGCCCGAGGCCCAGCAGCCCGCCTCGCAGCAGGCGGTAGCTCCCCCCGGCGCCGTCCCAGTCCCCAGGGGGCTCCGCGGAGCCCGCGGGCAGAAGCCCGAGCACCGCCTCCTGCGGCATCCAGAGGGCGCAGACGCTGAGGTCGGCGGCACAGCCGTTCACGATGAAGGCGTTGCTCGTAGTCTGCAGCTTTCGGAAGGACGACACGAGATAGATGACCATGCCGTTGGCCAGCGTGCCCCCGATGGCCAGGCCTGAGTACAGGAGGGACACGGGGATGCGCCGGCCTGCCCACGACTCCTCTTCCTCGCAGAGCAGCAACAGCGATCCCCCGGTGGCGGAGGAAGTGGACGTGGAAGAGTTGGTCATTCTGGCCAACTCTTCACACCTCTCTGGCTAGCGTCGGCTTCTCGCAGCGCGGCGCATCCTGACACCCGCCTGCAGAGAGGGCAGAGACATCCCTTCAGCCCTCTGCCACCGACACAAAAGGCTGAAGCAGAATAATGGGCTGGGGGAGGGGGAGAGAGGGAGCTCTAGGAGAACGGGGGTGGCAAACGACAGGTGCCTGCCTGGGAAATGTCTCTAGTGCCAGGCGAAGGGCCTCTTTACATTCAGCAAGCACCAGGGAAGCCCTAGGACAGAGCAATACAGAGAACAGTTTCCTCTTCTCCCCCTAAACACACACATAGACACAAACACGGGAATGACAGATGGAGCCCCCAGTTTCCAGGAGAAAGCAGAGATATCCCACCTGGGAAAAATACCAGGGGTAAGGGGTTGGGGGTATCTTACTTTCGGACTGGTCCTTAGCTGGCAGTAGCAGAGGGAGGGATGCCAGGAAATACCTCCTCAGCAGCAGCATCTGTGGTCCCGAAATCAATAGGAGAAACTCATCTGGGATCAGTGCCAGGAGCCAAGTGCCTCCTTCTCCAATGCAGCATCCACGCACATGGCCCTAGGCAGAAACCAGCAGCTGCAGGGAGACTTCTCAGCTGGCAGCAGGGCTGGAGGAAGTGAAGTGGCAGGCTGCAAGCCCAGGCAGGTGGGCAGGTAGTCAGGCGGCAGCAGCAAGGATGCTTGGCTGCAAAAGCAGAAGCTCAGCTCAAGAGGAGAGCAAGCACCCCGTGCTCAGAAGCAAGAGTGGTGGCTGATGAGGGGAACCCACTCGAAGCGCTCTCCTGCTCAGTTATACATCACGCAGGGAAAAGGCAGCCTTTCCACACTTGCATGAATTATTCAATAGCTTCTAACTTGTGAAAGGGAAGAAAAATATCTTGCTCAGAAAGTGCTGTCATTAAACAAGTTTCTCTGTTTTTTCTCAGTCTCTCAATCACCCTATTTTTCACTTTGCTTCGTTTTTCTTTTCTTCTTTTTTTTTCCTTCCATCAATGCTAGAATAAAATTTAATATACCCCCAATGTATTTCATCCCAGTCTGATGCATCCTGGGGGTGAGTTTTTCTGAGAGATAAATATACTCCTAATACCTACGACTGATCTCTTCCATCCCACATTTTCAGGGAGAACTTATATTCTAATTGAAATTCACTTTTTCTTTGGTAAGGTGGGACATGGGTCATTATCCACACAAAATCTCCAAGTCTTAATTTCAATCATAATTTCAGTTTTTTTCTCATCACCAAACTCCTTTCTAGAGGGTGGCTTCTGTTTCAGTAATGAAATAGAGGGTAAAAATGAAATGGTCAGAAGTTTAAATACAAGTGGGTATCTGGGGGAAAGCAAGGGCCATGGATGATACACAGTTTAAGGGGCAAAGTTGTCTCTTTACTGTAGAACTTTTAATCTTGTGGTCTGTCTTAGATAGAGATTTGCAGTCTGAAGTTGGAATCTTCCCCATGGGAAATTTTTCATAAAAGTCATCACCTCCCACAAATCATTTTTCACCGGGAAAATCATTTATTTGAAAATGTAACTCAATATAGAATATGGTAATATGGCATAATAGAAAAAAATGCTAGGTGGGGTTTCAGGACACCTGGGTTCTAAGCTGGGTGTCCACCAAATAAATGGCCTTGTGATGGATCGTTTTCATTCTTGTCAAATAAGAAGTTTCGCTCAGTGACTTCCAAGGCCCTTTCTGTTCGAACTTTCTATGAATCCTCATGCATAAATTTGACATTTCTCCACCCTAGTCTGACACCTGAAATATACCTACTCTGTCTAACATGTAATGTAGTCAGTCTCAGGTCACATGGCAGCAAGTTTTTTCCAGTCTGTCCCTAAGGGTGCCTATTCAGGATGAAGCACAAAGTGCACCTCCTCTGCTCTCTGCTTCCCTCTCTCTCTTTCAGAAACAGGGTTAGTTAATGACAACTCTGAGGAGGTAGGGCTAAAGCAGGACTTGATGGATTTGGTCCATTTACGTGGTATCTAATAGTTGAGTCGGGGGATTTTTTGCCAGTGTCTTTTATCTGTTGTTATTTATCTTAAGGCTTTGAGTACATCAAGCACAGCAAGCCTGCAAGAGATCCCTCTAATCATTTATAGTTAAAACTTGTTGAAATAAAAATTTCCTCTCACGTGGTGGGGGAGGATTCAAGTTTCAGGTCCTTGGTCCCAGCTGCTGCCTTGCGTGGAATGAGCGAAGCCCCTGCTGGGGAACTCCGATGCCTTGCAGTCACACACTTCTGCCAAGGCCCTCCCTTCTTTAGCCCTGGCCTGGAAAGGGACAAATTTTTGTTTGTTTGGGGGTTTGTTTTTGTTTTAAGCTACTGCATTTACATAATATAGGGTGGGAATTTTTTCTATCTTATTCCCAGCATCAAAACAGTACTCAATTATAATTAATATACTTGTTAGTGAATCAACGAATGGATGTGTGTATAAATGGTTTCATTTCTTTCCATGGTGAGACAGTAAATAGTTTTCATTAGCATCTCTTTCCTCCTACCCCCACAGGAACTTGCTCTGTGAACTATGCCCTCTGATGCTGACCCAATCTCTCTACTCTCCACTGCTTGCTTTCCATTGGCCTTACAAAAATGCTGATATCACTGCAATCCGATAAAGTTTCCCTGCACTTCACCTCCTTCTCAAGGTGCCTACACAGCTCACTCCCTTTCCTGGCAAAAGTGCTCGCTTTCTGTTTCTACTTCCTTTGCTCGCATTGAATGCCCACCCCACACTGCTTTTGGCTCTCACGACTGAGACACTTTCCAACTGATCAAAGGTCTGCCCATATATAAAACTGCCTACTGGACATCTCCACATGGCTATCCTATGGGTATGTCAAACCCCAGATGTCCAAAACTGATCCCTTCCTCTTCTTTCCAAATCAGTTCCTCCTTCTCCTGTGTTCTCAGTGACCAGTATCGCCAGTATCCTGGTGCCTAAGTCAGAATCCTAGCTATTACCCTTGATTCCTTATTTTCTCTCTTACTCCTGATATCTGTCAGTCACCAAGTGTCATCATTCTACCATATTAATTTTTTTTTTATCTTTTCACTGATCTCTATTCACTTTGCCACTACCTGGCATCAGACAACCATCATCTCTTCTTTAAATTATCCCAACAAGGGCTTCCCTGGTGGCACAGTGGTTGAGAGTCCGCCTGCCAATGCAGGGGACATGGGTTCGTGCCCCGTTCCAGGAGGATCCCACATGCCGCGGAGCGGCTGGGCCCATGAGCCATGGCCGCTAAGCCTGCGTGTCTGGAGCCTGTGCTCCACAATGGGAGAGGCCACAGCAGTGAGAGGCCCGCGTACCAAAAAAAAAAAAATTATTCCAACAAGCTCTAACTCTATGTGCAATCTTACCTTCCTCCAGACAATATGATCTTTCTAAAACCAAAAGACATCACTTGACATAGTAAATATATTTATTTTTATCTGTTTCCTACCCTCTACTCTAATATACATTCCTTGGAAAAAGGAGGTTTACTTTGTTCACTACTATTATTGGCAGCTCCCAGAACAGTACCAGGCACATAGTAGACCCTTAATCAATATTTATAGGAAAACTAGCAAGAAAATGTCACATTCTGCTTAAAACCTTTCACTGGGTCACCTGTTGCCCTCAGGAGACTCATTAATATCATCATTGCTAATGATGTACACATACCATATGTACCAAGCATTGTTTTGAGTATTTTTCATCTCTTGTTTTATTTAGTCCTCGTGCCAGACCTACAAGGTAGCCAGGCTAGGGCCTAAATTTGCAGGCCAGGGCAGGAGTCCAGATAAAAGTCCATAGGTCACATGTCTAAATATTTTAAAATCATAAATCAAGCTATCAAACTGTTAAATAAAACATGTTCTATTCTCCTATCCTGACAAATATGCTAGAAAGCCAGGCTCAAATTTAGAATTCTCAGATTTATAAATTGTTTCATGCCACTGGAATGTGACAACTCAGAGAGTTTGCCTCTGGCCCACAGTTCACCCCAGTTTTTCCCCACTCTCTGTTCGACCATCACATGCCAGAGGGGCCTTATTTTAACGTAGGACATGCCAGCCTGCCCATCCAAGTTTCATTCACATCCTTGTCACACAGCTACTCCTTGGCAACACCTCAGACCTAGGGTGGTACCTGGAAAGCATAGTCGGTCATCAGAAGGGCAAAGCCAGAGAGGAGGTCCACACAGGTCATGGAAGTGCATTCATGGCCACCAGGCACAGAATTCTGGGTTCCTGGTAATGAACATGGTCTAGAAAGGGGATGTAAGGTGTAGGGAAACTTGTCCCCTTAAATCCATTTAATAGATGAGAAAACAGAGTCACAAAGGAGTTAAATAACTTGCCCAAGTTCAGCTAGGAAGTGACATAACTAAGATTCAAACCCACTAGCCCATACTCAACCACTACACTATACCACCTCCTTTGGTGAAGTTTAATGTTCTTAACGTGGATTAGCTGAGGTAGATTAAGCTAATGTAACAAGGAGACCCAAAACTATAGAGGTTTAAAAAAATAATGAGCAGTCCAGATGGAAGACAGATCAACCCCCCAGGACCATTGAGAAACCCAGGTATCTTCTCAGTGCTCTACCACCCCTTAGGGTGATGATAGTATTCAAAGTGTGCTCCCTGGCCAGCAGCATTAGCATCACTTGGAAACTTGTGAATCGCCAGGAATCATAATTCCTGGTGATGGGGCCCAGTGATCTGTGTTTTAACGAGCCCTCCAGGTAACTCTGATGCATGCTACAGTACAAGAGCCAGTGCCCTGGGATGTTATCCTTGTCTACATGGCTGACATTGTTTCCCTGCTACCGTGTCCACATTCCAGCTGGCAGGGATTGGATAAAAAGAAAGTGGGGGAGCCAGCTTTCTACTTAAGGATGTGAACTGAAAATTCCACTTATCACTTTTGCACACACCCCAGTGGCCAAAACCCCAGCAGTCATATGGCTGCTCCTTGCTGCAAGAGAAGCTGGGACCACTCTAGCTCACATGCCCTACTAAAACTCGGGAGGGGCAGGAGAACGGAGAGAATGGACGCTGGGCAGTGGAGGGGGGGCAGTTCTCAGGTTTACGCAGGTTTAAACCTGCAAGTTTAAAACAAGACATTGTGATTAGGGCCCTATAAACACAGTGCCTAGAGCATACCAGCTTTTTAGTTTTTTCATTTTTATTTTATTTTATTGTTTATTGAAGTAGAGTTGATTTACAATGTTGTATTAATTTCTGCTGTACAGCAAAGTTTATTTGGCTATACATACATTCTTTTTTATGTTCTTTTCCATTATGGTTTATCTCAGGATATTGAATACTGCTGCTTGTGCTATACAGTAGGACCTTGTTGTTTATCCATTCTATATGTAGTAATTTGCATCTGCCCCATGCCCCACGGCAACCACAAGTCTGTTCTCTATGTCTGTGAGTCTGTTTCTGTTTCATAGTTAGGTTCATTTGTGTCGCATTTTAGATTCCACATATTGGTGATATCGTATGGTATTTGTCTTTCTCTGTCTGACATACTTCACTCAGTATGATAATCTCTAGGTCCATCCATATTGCTGTATATGGCATTATTTCATTCTTCTTTATGGCTGAGTAGTATTCCATTGTGTATATATACCACATCTTCTTTATCCATTCATCTGTCGATGGACGTTTAGGTTGTTTCTGTGTCTTGGCTATTGTGAATAGTGCTGCTATGAACATAGGGGTGCATGTATCTTTTTGAATTATAGTTTCATGCCAGCTTTTTAATCCCCTTTGAAAAGGTTTGGTATCTGAAAGAAAGAATTACTGGCTCTGAAAAACAAAAAGGAAACTTTGAAATAGAAAGGGACATGCTATTAAATAGTCAACTGCAATTCAACTCATTGTTATTCATAAATTAGTTTAAGGTGGAATCAGGATACATTTTCATGTTTGATATGACCTGTGATGGGACCTCCAAAAGTGTTGAGGTCTGCAGAAGTCTTAAAACGGTCCCACATAAATCCCCACGTGACCTCTTACATCCTCACCTCTCCACTGCATCCTCACTCCTCACCTGTGCTCCAGCCATGCTGTGGGCGTGCCCTTCCTGAGTGTGGCCCAGCCTCTCCTCTCCTTCCCATCCGGGCATCTCTATTTGTTCAGCGCATGCTTTTCTCATGGCTGTATCTCCACAATCTGCCCCACTCTTGCCTAGCTAAGTCCTACGCAGCTTCCAGGTATGAGCTCAGGCTTCGCCTCGTGCAAGGAGCCTTTCTTGATCTCCACGAGCGAGTGTCCAGCCTGGGTGCCCCCAAAGCACCCGAGTATATCCCAGCCACAGCCAGGCTTCCCGGCTATGTTTATTCCCTCTCCAAACCATAAGCTAGTCCAGGGCCAGGCTCTGTTTTTGATCAGAGTGCCTGACACATTGGAAATACTTAAACATTTGTTGACTGAATAGGTCCCTTGGGAACCTTTGATATGTGGGATCAAAATTTCTATCTCAATTTGCTTCTCAAGAGATACAACCAGCCTCAGTCATGCTGCAAAGTGTTGCGATTTTTCTCAAACACTTTAAAAGCTTCATGTAACCATATCTTCATGCTTTATGCCACCAGATTTTCTTTAAATAGAACTTTTGTTCCTAACAACCCCTCCTCATATAACCCCACCCGTGACAGGATCCAGTGTGGACTTTTCTAGTACTCAATTTCATAATCCACCAAAACAAGATCTAGCAACTGTCTCAAGTGCTTTGCGAAATCAAGGGGTAAGTGGCAGCACTGAAAAAGTGCTCATTTCCTGTGGTCTGCTGTCAGCCAAGCCACAGCGCAGCTTCACTGAGCACAACACTGAGGCAGTCTAAAATCCCATTTCAAATCCCAGCTGTACTTCCTCAGATCTTGGTCTCTCAGAAGTAACACAACTGGGAATTGTGGGGTATGGGCCAGTTTGGACCGTAGAAGAGATTTTTTAAAGAGCAACAGCTTTTGATGTTTCACAGCCAAACTTAGGAATAATTCAACTGCGTGTGAGCATTCTACCATTACCACAAAGCTCAATGGTCGAGTTTTTAGAAATTAAGAATTTAGAGAATTATGAAGCTGAAAATGACCTATAGTTTGTTCTATCCTGAAGCCCTTTACCTGGGGTCCGTGAGACCTTGTCATCATGGCCCTCAACTTTTCTCCTGCCCTCAGAGAGATTCTCTATTTCCTCCTCAGTGACATCAGCTCACTATAGTAAAGTGATCAGGGGGGTGTACCGTGTAGCATGGTTCTCAGCTGGGGGCTAGTTTGCCCCCCAGGGTACATTTGGCAATGTCTAGAGACATTTTTGGTTGTCACAACTTGGGTGGGGCAATGTTATTGGCATCTAATGGGTAGAGCCAGGGATGCTGCTAAACATCTCGCAAGGCACAGGACAGACACCACCCCACCCCACCCCCCACCCCGCGACAAAGAATTATCCAGCCAGAGAGGTTAAGAGCTCAGGGTCAAATCCAAAGCCTGTTTGTTATTAGCATGTGACCTCAGGCAAGTGATTGCACCTTTACAAACCTCAGTTTTCTCATTTGTAAATTGAAGATCATGTCAACTGCCTCTGAGGAGTCACATAATGATTAAATTTATGCAAACAGCTTCATGAAGTGGTCATCTTATAAGTGTGCCACACCTATTGGTGACAAAGGTGGTTCCCTACAGGGGGTGGAGAGCGGAGGATGCCCCTTAATGGAACAAATCTGAATGGGAGGGGGTATGAAACATAGTTTAGATGAGCCAGCTCTCTAGCTCTGAGCGTCACTGCCATAGGAATTTCCTGTGAGGTTGTTAAGGGAAATGTCACCCTCCCTAAATTTGTGTGCAAAAATGTATGTGTGTATTTGTGTATTTTTCTGGAGAAAAGATAAAATAATTTTATTAGCTGCTCAAAGGAGACTGTAATCTCAAAATGGTTAAGGACCATTGATGTCATCCAGTCTCCTCACTTTACAAAAAAGAAAATTGAAACCCAAAGAGAGTGAATGACTTACTTACACACACAGTGACGGATCTGTGCCTCGAACCAAGTTGTCCCATGACACTAAGACAGGTGGCTCCACTGAGGTGCGCTAAGAGATAAATTGTGTTTACCTCATAACAAAATAACTTCATAGCAAAACAACATAATAAACACAATTCCTCCTTCTAGTCCTATCAACTTATAAATCTCTCTGTTTGTCTTTTCAGTTAATTGAACTGTGATCTTCAAATCTCCTGTACCAAAACCACCCGGGTCTGGGTCAGAGTTACTGTCTGGGCCCGGAAATCTGCATTTTAACAAACTCCCCAGGAGATTCTTTCCTACACTAGTATTTGAGAATCACTGCAGTGGAGGATATGTAGACCGATCTTGTTAGTTTCTGAGTGTTGATTTGTAAAGTTGCCAAGGCATTGCTTTTCTGAACTACATTTTCAGCTTTTCCAGGAAAACCAATTTGAAGTAAAATTGCTTTGGCTTGGTCTCTGTCCAGAAGTGACTTTTTTCCAGTAAGCGGTTTAATATAGTTTATTTTCTAAATCTGCTTAAAAAATATTTCTGTCTGAAAGAGATAGGAACTGGATGGAGAGAGTTTCATGTTGTCAAGTGTTTAGGAATTATTTTAGGTAGTTTTAGTGATGAGATCAAATTACTTTAAGAGAGCGCTGTGTGTGTGTGTTTTCACATATCACCGAAAAGAAAAAAAAAATCATACACTTTTGGGTGTCTGATCACAATTATCACCATCCTTAATGATGACGGTAAGCAAGATTGACAAGATCAGGAAAGAAACAACAAGAAAAATCTAAGAAATTTCCTTATAATTTTAAAGTCAAAATTAGATTAGGGAGCAAGACGACCAGAAGCTGCTACCCTATTTCTGACTCATCTAGGCAATCAGTGGTGGTTAGAAAAACTAATATTTTCTATTTTCCTCATCTCAGAAATAAGGCACCCAATCCCCATCAATTTCCAGAAGCCCTTTTCTCAGCACATTCCTTTATTTTCTAATCCTTGAAGGCTTTCTCTGGATACTGGGCCAGCCCCATGAGCCCTGGTGAACGCAGCTGCTAAATATGTGTGAGAAGCCTCCCTGTCCTGGAATTTAAAAGTCGGGGGCTTTGCCCCATTTCTGACTGTAACACACACATCTCCACTTAGGTGTCCCTCAAACACTGTAGATAAAACTAACCCCTCCCGTGCTGCTGCCCATTGGGTGTGGAGTAGGTGGTGATTCTCTGTGCACAAACACGCTATTGCACCACCTCGTTTCTTCCCAAACACCTCCATACCCCACACGCAGTGGGGAACCTAAGTGTGTACATAGACCCAACCCTGCCAAGAGGCTGCTCCAAAGGTCCGGCTTTTCTTCAGGTGGGGCTAGCAGTACTCTGTACTATTCCTTTGCTCATTACATCTGCACCACACTGTCCTCCAGGGTTGTCCTGTAACCTTCTTGTCCTGTAACAGTGTAGTGGACGCTTGTTTTGATGGCCCAGCAAACCCCTCCCTCCACCTGCTCTTCTGGGACTAGAACACCTGTTGTTCAGAAATCTATCCTCCACTTGATTTCAACAGGAGGTGACCTGTTCTTCTGTGAGCCCAATCCCAACCCACTAGATATGGTTTGTAAGTCCAGAGGTGAATGTGAGTCCCTTCCCAGAGGTGTGGGCTTGAGTCTGAGAGGCAGCCAGTACCTCTCCAGGTGACTGAAGCTGAAGTTGCGATAAAGCAGCAGCTCCCAGCAGCCCTGTTGTCTGCCATGCAGAGAAAGAGATAGGGCACACCTGCTGGTTTCCAGATCCTGGGTCCAGCTTTACCTTAAGTCCAGCCACTTCCTAGTCCTTGGGCTCTATAAGCTCCTTGTGTCCTAAGCTGGTTAAAGTTGGGTATCCCTCACAATCCAAAAAACAAACAAACAAACAAAAAACCCAACCAATACATGATTAGATAATTTCCCCAACTGTACTGTGAACTCCTTGAAGACTTAGATGAAGGCGGGGAGAAGATACCTTCTTACCCTTTTCCCCCTTCTTTTTATTCCCTTATTCCCTTGGGTTCTGAGCACAAGCCCTTGAGCAATATATTTGTTAACTGATAGATGGGGGAGGGGCCCTATTTAGCTTATTATTTCTCAATCTAAATCTTGATTTTGAAAGCCACTCTGAACAATTAAATATCTTATTTTAAAAAGACAGTGTTAAATATTTGGAAACCTTGGCTTTTCCCCCTCAATTCCTTAATCCTACTGTGTACCAGTAATTAATGAAGAAGTTTTTGTTTTTGTTTAATTTTAAAGCCTAAAAAAGCAATTTCAGCCCCCATGCACCACTTTCTGGTATAATTACTCTGAGGTAAGACCTTGGCGTCACTGTTTTTAAAACACTCCCCAAGTGATTCTCATGCAGCCAGAATTTAGAATCATAGTTCCATATGAATCTCACTTTACAATCATTTTAATGTTACATTTATATACATCCTTTAAAGCAGCCAGTTGAGGAAATTGAGTGTCAGGAAAGTCACATTCCAATAAAGTTAAAGTGTTTTCATGCCTCTATTCCTGCAGTCCCTCTATGACCCCCTCCAACACACAACCCTGCCCCCCTCCCTTAGTCGATTTTGTACATTTGTGGAAAAGCAGGAAGGATGGAGCAGGCAGTTCATTTGTCCCGCAAACCACTTCATCTCCTCTGGGGCCCACCTTAAAGTCTCAAAAGTATGGATCCTGCTAGGGCAGAGAGCTGGTGGGAATCACCACAGCAGGTGACTCCACCGGTCTCAAGATTATTGTTTCTTCGAGTTCCTTGCTGGGTGAACATATTCAGGTTTTTAATTAGGAAAAAAAGACCAACATTAATTCTACACCTCCTGCTGTCCTCAAAACCATCTCAACAAATGCTTGCTGCTCTGGGAAGCCTCCTCTTTTACCCACACGCTCTCC
Organism: Monodon monoceros; assembly: GCF_005190385.1. Classification (NCBI taxonomy): domain Eukaryota; kingdom Metazoa; phylum Chordata; class Mammalia; order Artiodactyla; family Monodontidae; genus Monodon; species Monodon monoceros. Next base: position 92,850,757 of record NW_021703774.1, read on the forward strand.
TCGGGACTGCCAGCATTTCCCAGGAAAAAGGTGTCATCACACTGCATGGGCATTATTTAGGTGTCTGTGTTCTTCCCAAGACTGTGAACTTGAGCACAGGGACTTTTACTTTATATCTGTAGCTCCTTGGCAGCCTCTCATAAACTTTTTTGAATGAAATATTAATCTACAGTCAACTTTCCAATCTCTGTGGGTCAGTATGAGTTATTTTTTTTTTATGCCTTTCTCATCATCTCCATTCTTTCTAGACCAGCAAAGACACCAGAGCCAGCAGCACATTAACTTTCCTAAATCTTTTCTGATAAAGCCTCTTCAAAGTTCTGCTCCCAGCAGGAAGACATCCTGAACCAGATTTCACTCAAACTTCTGGATCTAATGACTAAGAGTCTCCCCTAGAAAATAAAACCTATGTAGCCCTTAATTTCTGAAGCACTCAGAAAATACGAAAAAAAGCAAAGTGAAATAAAAGGGTCCAAACTACCCTATTATGAGTCGGGTACCTGGGATAAGCAACAAAGGGCCTACAGACTTAATCAAAGATGTCACAGCGCAGTGAGGGGCAAAAAATGACAGTTCACCGAATCCAAAGTAGGAAAAGGCTTTTTGAAGAAGGTAAAAAGTATGCTATCCACTAAAAGGGTTGACTGTATGTGGCACGTAAAAATATGTAAGAAGCAGCCTTAAAGCATAACTCACAAGAGGGGACAGGGCCTACTTTTATCCAGCACATGGTTCGGAACACTGAGTATATCTGTGCAGGAACAAGAAAACACATAACATTTTGGGTGTTCAGATAGAGTCATTATTTAAGTACAGAACATGCTTTAGAAAAAAATTCTGGAAGTCTAATCTGTTATCACAATTACTTCAGGTTAGCAGATTTGAGGGAAAGGAGGATTTGAATCTTTTACTCTGTACAGCTCTGATTGTTTTTACAAGAATCATATATTTTTAAAATTTATTTATTTATTTTATTTTTGGCTGCTTTGGGTCTTTGCTGCTGTGCAAGGTCTTTCTCTAGTTGCGGCGAGCGGGGGCTACCCTTTGTTGTGGTGCATGGGCTTCTCATTGCGATGGCTTCTCTTGTTGCGGAGCACAGGCTCTAGGTGCGTGGCCTCCAGTAGTTGTGGCTCGCGGGCTCAAGAGTGCAGGCTCCATAGTTGTGGCGCACGGGCTTAGTTGCTCTGCGGCATGTGGGATCTCCCCAGACCAGGGCTCGAACCCGTGTCCCCTGCACTGGCAGGCGGATTCTTAACCACTGTGCCACCAGGGAAGCCCTACTTTTTAAAATAAGAATAACATATTAACTTAAAACCACAATGTATGCTTTCAATGAAATATTTTATTAAATAGGACTCTAATTCTGATATGTCAGGTATATTAATGCACAGTGTTTGAGCCCATTAAAACCAAGAGAACAATATGTTTTGGAAAAGAATTGCCCAGGGTTTGCTATTAGGACAATGTAAAAATTTATATTAAAAATTCCTTAAATGGCCTGTTTATTAGACATCGCTCATTGTTGTGTGAGATTTCACTCAGGCATGTCAAAAAGATGCACGGCCAGGTGGCTGTGGAAACTTCAAACCTGAACCCTCTGCTTTTTGGCCAGCTAATTTTTTCAACACTGTATTAAAACAATTTTTTTTAAATTTCAAGAATTTAATTTTCTTCCATTAGATTCCAGTGCATGAATTCTTAGCCTTTTTAGATTTTTCATGCCAGTTGAGACTCAGCAAGAGATGATTAATTTATATACGTATCTCTGACTCCCTGCCTCGAAACATGCTCTATTTTCAAAGTAATAATACCTGGTGTGTCTGGTATTTTATTTTGATGTGTTCTTTCACAGCAATCAGGCCATATTTAAAAGAGGCTCTTTGGCTACATGTAACATAGCAAAAAAGCTTAGGTGATGGGCTTCAGCATTAATTCTGTGTCTAAATCTGGGCTGTCCCTCTTGCTAGCCATATGACCTTGGACAAGTCACTTCACTTCTCCACCTCTGTTTTGTCCACCTAAAACCTCTCAGGTCTACATAGTAAGATAGCTTATAGATTTACTTATAGATTTATGGCACTTAACACAATGTCTGGCTTAAAGCAATGACTCAATAAAAATAATGTATTCTTAATATTCCCCCAAGGCTTAACAGCTTTTGCAGGTCTGCACACACCAGCCTGGAAATCTAACTGAGAGAATCTGAGCCGACAAAGCGTCTTGTTCGTAAGTCTTTTCCTTGGAATATTCTGCCTGGGGCTTTTGACTCTCACACCTGTCCAGGGTAGCACAACCTTGGGATAAGGCTTAATGGGAGGCCTGTGGGCATCTGTAAATCTCTCTGCTCAAGCAGCCCTGTTGCTTTGTTAAGAGTGTTTTAAATTTATCTTTATTTTTTATGTTTTGATTTTTTTCAATCCAGGCCATTTTTGTTTGATTTATTTTTAATTTATTTTAGATTATTCTCCTCATTCTTTTAAATCTTCAGTTCCTTAATGGTATTATTCCACTGCATATTTTATTATTTAGATTTGCCTTTTATTTTAAGCAGTTTATCAACTTATATAAATCTTTTATCATTTTTATTTAATTATATTTTATATTTAATTTTTCAATACTTTTTATCTTAATATTGTAAAAATTGCAATATTTTAAAATTATATTTCTGGTTTTTTTTTTCATACTAGGTGAAGTAAGTCAGACAGAGAAAGACAAATATCATATAATTTCGCTTATATGTGGAATCTAAGAAAATGATACAAATAAACTTATTTACAAAACAGAAATAGAGTCACAGATGTAGATAATAAACTTATGGTTACGGGGTGGGGGAAGGCAGGGAGAGGGATATTTTGGGAGATTGGGAATGACATATACACACTACTATATATAAAACAGATAACTAATAAGGACCTACTGTATAGCACAGGGAACTCTACTCAATACTCTGTAATGACATATGGGAAAAGAATCTAAAAAAGAGTGGATATATGTATATCTATAACTGATTCACTTTGCTATACAGCAGAAACTAACACAACATTGTAAATTAAGTATAATACTCCAATACAATTTTTTTTAAAAAGGAAAGAAAAAAATATTAACCCATATTTTTATTTCTTTTTACATATTAAATAATGGGTAAATATTAGGAGAAAAATTTAGACTAGTTCATCTCTTAAAGCAAAGAAACTCAGAGAGTTTTTCCTACTCTAGTTTGCCCTGAAAGGGATTAGAATATTGGAGACATTGGGTGGTGGCATGTCTACTATAACCAGTAGTGTTTAGGAAGGGGAAGCTGTAGCACTTCCAAATTTATCCATTTAAAAACAAAGCAGAAACAGGAACTCTGGCCCATCTGGAGCAGTGGAGACTCAAAGGATAGATCCCCTGTCTCCTGGATCACAACTCCTCCCCTCCACAAAGAAGTCTTTTGAAAACAGGGATTTTGGGTCAGTCCTGTTGAGATAAAGCTAACTGCACATTAATTTAAATGTGCTTTAGTTACTACAAATCAGTTGGCTAAGATACAGAGTGTGCAAAAAAGGGTTTATGTAGCAGGCCTGAGACAGGTGTCCTTAGAAAAGCCTGCTTTCAAGGTTGGCCTTGGCTTGCACCTGGGAACTTGACTGGTAAACAGATCCCTGGGCTGTTATCAGACTTCCCCTAATGATAAGGGTGGTTCACTGTCCTTAGACCATGCAAACAATAAAGTTTATGCAGAATGCCTGCTTTCCTTCTTCGAGTCTGGAATTTTGGTTCATGCTGGGTGGTGGGTGCTTACATGACCAGCCCCGATAAAAAAACCTTGGGTGCTTAGGGTCTAATGAGCTTCGCCGGGAGACAACACTTCACATGTGTTGCCACTACTGGTTGCTGGAGAATTAAGCACATCCTGTGTGACTTTCTGGGAGAGGACTCTTGGAAGCTTGCACCTGGTTTCCTCCAGACTTCACTCCACGCAACTTTGCTGATTTTGCTTTGCATCAAACTGTAATAAGTCTTAGCTGTCAGTGCAAACAAGTGCTGAGTCTTGTGAGTCCTTCTAGCAAATCATCAAACCTGGGGGTGGTCCTGGGGACACCGACAAACAGGGCTTCTCCTATCTCCAGACTGGCTGATAAATAATTAGTTCCTGGTTTAGTTCCTATCTTGGTATCTCTCCTCCAGACCAGATGGATGAACTTTCCTCTTTCGGTTTACTCTAAAAATTAACAATCCTAACCACCTGTCACTTAAACTGGAATCCTTAATTAAGGATAATTTTCCCCATGACTTGACTTTAAAAAGATCAAACTTTCTAAAGTCTCTGTTTGTCAGCTTGGTGGATTATCAAGGTCTCTCTCAGCAGTTCCACTTCTTGTCGTGACAGTACAGTCATCTCAGGACCAGCGTCCCTCATTCGGCCACTGGTGCAGTATCTGAGAAAGAGAACTCCATGGAGGTGGTCTCTGGTGAGGGGACACGAGAATCTCTGAGCACAGTGATTCTGCCACCTCTGTCTCTGCTCTGTCTTATGGTTTCTGCAGTGTTCCCCTTCAACATGGCCCTGGGCATTTATTCTTTGGTCATTGAAGGCCTGTGATCTAAGTGGTAATGTAAGCTCCTGGCTAGGCCTCAAGCAGCAGGAAAAGTCTGGAATCGGCTGCTATGCTTGTGAAAGAAATTGGTATGAAAAGTGGCCAAGGGAGAAAGAGGAAGTGAATTTTATATATTTCCTCAAATCAGGAAAAACTAGGTCTATCCAACCCTGCTGGTCACTGTCAGCAGATGCCATATTAGTTTACAACCCAAGCTACATGAGAGGTGAATTGGTTATACCCTTCTAGAATTGAAAAAAAAAAAAACTGCGTGGAACTTGCCTCTTGGAGTATGGGATCTTAGTATGTGCAGTATGATGCTAAAATTCTCTCTGCCTGCAAGGAACCTAGATTTTTAAAAATGGTTCCATTTCCTCCAGAGTTTTACTTTTTTTTTTTTTTAAACAAAGACAAAATGAACGGGGCTTCCCTGGTGGCTCAGTGGTTAAGAATCCGCCTGCCAATGCAGGGGACATGGGTTCAAGCCTTGGTCCAGGAAGATCCCACATGCCGTGGAGCAACTAAGCCCGTGCACCACAACTACTGAGCCTGCATGCTGCAACTACTGAAGCCCACATGCCCAGAGCACCCGCAACAAGAGAAGCCACAGCAATAAGAAGCCCGCACACCGCAACGAAGAGTAGCCCCCAGCTTGCCGCAACTAGAGAAAGCCCATGTGCAGCAATGAAGACCCAACAAATCCAAAAATAAATTAAGACAAAATGGACTGGCTTCTTTAATCTCAAGGCTCTGGGACCCCTGTATCCTCCAAATTTTACTTCTCAAGACAAAAAGGCACAAGTTACACTTTACAGCTTAGTGTACACTAGCTCTCAGTAAAGGTCAGATAAATTCTAGATAGATGATAGATAGATAGATAGATAGATAGATAGATAGATAGATGATAGATAGACAGATACTTACATGAACTATTATTATCCTATTCTGATCTCTGGTTTCAATTTGTCCTTTGAACTTCCTATGCCATGTACCTGACGTAATCATTTTGGGGGATCTGGATATCAAGACTGACAATCTCACTTGGAGATAACCTCTTCTTTAAAAAAAATTTTCAACTACTTTATTGAGGTATGATTGGCATACAAAAAGCTGTACATATTTAATGTATACAACTTGATGAGTTTGGAGGTAAGTATACTTCCATGAAAACATCACCACAATCCATGCCATAAACATATCCATCACCTCTAAAAGTTTCCTCCCATCTTCTTTATTATTATCATTATTATTTTGTGATAACTTAAGATCTACCCTCTTAGCACATTAGTCAAACAAATAACAAAGTTTCAGTTCCACAAGATGAGTTCTAGAGATCCACTGTACAGCATAGAGCTTATAATTAACAATCATGTATTATATTAAAGTTTTGAGTAAAATAAATACCAATAAGGAGCTCTGGAACCGACCAAAGGTGTGCATTTAGTATAAATGAGCCCAACCTAAGAGTAGACCATATCCTATGACATCTGAGAGGCTGTTCATCTCAGTTTTAAGTCTCAGCATCAGTTTCCTCAAAATTTGGTGTCCAAAGCCCCTTCCTTCTCACTCCTCTATGATATGCCCTCTCCAATCTTTGAAGCCACCTTAAATCCTTTTGGGAGAGAACCATAATATAAATAAACAAAACACATTTGATAGATCGTTACCCCTGATTCTGAAGTTTAATGTAAATGTAAACGTTTGCAGTCCAGCTTCTCATAAAAGCTTTGATCAACTTGATTCAAACCAAAATAGGCACTGTGAGTCATCTCCATTTTGGTGGTATGCAGGTTAAAGCGAGGTATGGTGAGTGAAAAGTCAATTAATTTATGTTCGTCCATTTAAACCCAATTCCAAATAATTTGAATTTTGTATTAAAAGCAGTCTTCCAATATAAGTTTCTACTTGTACTTACCAAAAAAAGTTTTAAATTCTCTAGAAAAGCTATTTTTCTCCTTCTTGAGATGATTATCATAATTCAATCCATAGAGAAGGAACTGGGTGGGAATATATTAACATATCAATCCAGCTCAAAATAACTTAATGCAGTTATTTTCTGCTTTCCTTTCTCTGCCAGGGGTGCCACCTCTACACAACCTATGTGTAAATAAAAAAGTTTTCTGTTATGCTGTAGATTGTGTCTCGCTGTAATTGGAAACCTCCCTAATTAATCTTCTGAGCAGATACACAGCGAGCAAATTCTTGCTGTGCTGAGTGTTGCGAAGAGGACTGCAAGGCTTTCGCAGGCAACTCTGCCTTAGGAGGGCACTTTGGGAAAGAGCACAGTCTTCTTATATGATATGAAACACCACAGAGTACTGTTCAGCTTACACACTGACAAATGGTTTGAGTAGAAACTTTTTAACATAGTGATGGTTTAACACATGTCACCAAGGAAAGCATACAAGTGAGAACAATTTTGAAAACACATTTGTAGAGCTTACCGTTGGTCAACTCATGTTCCTGCTGTTATTTGAATCACAGCTGAATACATACATAGGGTAGCCTCTCCAGGTGTGTTTGGAGATTTAGAAATCATTTGACAGGGACTTCCCTGGTGGCGCAGTCGTTAAGAATCTCCTGCCAATGCAGGGGACACGGGTTCAAGCCCTCGTCCGGGAAGATCCCACATGCTGCAGAGCAACTAAGCCTGTGCGCCACAACTACTGAGCCTGCGCTCTAGAGCCCACAGGCCACAACTACAGAGCCGGCATGCTGCAACTACTGAAGTCCACGCGCCTAGAGCCCGTGCTCCACAGCAAGAGAAGCCACCACAAGGAGAAGCCCGCGCACCGCAACGAAGAGTAGCCCCTGCTCGCCACAACTAGAGAGAAAGCCCACGCGCAGCAACAAAGACCCAGTGCAGCGAAAAAAAAAAAAGAAAGAAATAAATCATTTGACATCTAAGGGTAACAAAACCATGCGAACTCAATGACTGGTAGGTGAGAAATTTATTGGATCTAGTTAACTGATTTTTCTACTATGTTTTTTGTAAGAACTAAATCTGATTTTCTGCCCTTCTAGACAGGTTGATGAATTCATAAGAAATCTCCTTCTCTAAGATGTGGTCCCATGACAACCTCGGTACTCCAACTGTCTCATGCAGTGTTGTGAGAACAGCTAATTGGCAGATTCCCAACTCAAGAAGTGAAACTATCTTCCCACCCACAATCTTTCCTATGTGTTCTGAAAAATTTCAGAAGACAAAAGAGAAGGGGAAAACCTCAGAAACATCACAACCCAAAGAGATCTAGTTGAATACATAAAATATCTCCAATAAATAATGCAGCTTCTCCCTCCCACGCCAGCTCTTCAGGGCATAGATCCAACAGTGGCGAGGTTTGTGCCATCTGACTTATTTCTATAATTTCTCCTTTAAAAAAAAGCAGCTATTCTTTCTCAAAAGGAACTGATGACCAGTGTATCATACAATAGTCATAAATGATCAAGCAGGCCCAAAACACTGATATGAACAGTATTTTATTAACAAAAAGGAAAATTATATATAGAGGAAGACAGTAAGAGCCTGACATTACCTGACTCTTGTGAAATTCAAAGTATAAGATTTCTTTGTGCTCACTGTCACGTATTTCAGGAAATGACCACAACCTGGAAAGTCTATAAAAGATAAACTAAAAACCTGCAACAGAGAATTTCAGAAGCTCGTAAGGCACCAACCAGAGTGGATTAAATATAAAATTATAAAAATACTTCAGTACATTGATAACTCCAAATCCAAATTACAAAAGCCAGGGAGAATGTAAATTGCATAAAACTTTTATTATTTATTAGCAGTGTATTATTCTACACTTTAAAATAGAACAAAATATCTTTTTGAAGGTAAACTATTCATAACAAAATACATGTCAAACAATTTTTATTATTGGAGTAGAATCACGTTGCTATATACTTTCTATATTATACACATATACTTCTTGGTTTGTCTATGTATGCACATGTGTATAAATAATTTTAAGACATACCCATGTAGATACATATGACTAAATACACACATAATTATGAAAAATTTACAGTAGTCAATTTTACAATCATTTAGTAGCTGCACATAAATTAGTATTCACAGAACTAAAACTGTCACTATGGTTCCCTTTCCCCCACTTCTCAAATATCATCTGAATTACCCTTCACTGATAATTTTGAAAAAATACTATCATTTTCCTATACAATTAACCAATCATTTTTTACAATAACTCATAATAAAATATTTTACTATTTTAGCTTTAGAAAAGGTATACAGTTTAATTCCACTTAGTTTAATTTTTGATTCCTAAAACATACAATTCCTTTTTTTCATCAGTTTAGTGCAATTGTTTGGTACTTCAGTTTTTGAAGGTTAAATTAACGAACCTGAGTCAAACATTCATTCAAATGCCTTTTTTAAAATGTAAAACATAAACAAGATGTTTGATGAAGCATGTATAATAGTCTCAATGTACCCCCTTCTAATAAATATATGATAAATAACTCAATGGTTGAGAGTAAAGCGCTTCATATGAATCCACTGAACTGTCTCTGAGTAGTCCATTCTTAAGCAGCATGGAAAACAAACAGGATCAAAGACTCCCCAACTCCCCAAGGAAAAGAAGCTTACAGGCTTCTGGAGCCTAAATATAAGATTACATTTACATGAAAGGGCTGTGAAGTACCTAGGAGTCCTTTCATTTTCATGTTAGGTTTCAGATATGCTAGCTTGTGTGTCAGGGGTTTGTGATCTGTTTTAAACTTATCTCCTCTATTAATACATTGAACTACTTAGCAGCATCTTTTTCAGTTTTTTTTCTCTTCATTGATTTAGAACTGGTGCCAGACCATGTGTGAATACAGGCAAAAACCTCGTACCAAAAACCAGAATACTCTAATTGGGTTACGAACTCTTTTGAGAGGAGGAAAGAAAAGCATTTGGACTGTAGAGTCATTTCATAGAGCAAAACCATTCTTTCAGAAGAAATATTCGATGAATTCTGATCTTCAGCTGGATGTTAAATTTTGTTAAAACCCCCAAAGATGCAAAGCTAAATGGCTCAGCAACAAAAACAAAGGGAAATGAAATGGTCTAAATAAGCCATATCAAATGACTGTACTCTTGCTAGAGATAAACTCGGATAAACTTAAGTTAGACTGACTTCCCAAAAGAATGAACTGTTCTGCCATATTCATAGTGGGAACAGAAAAATCACTTTCTAAAAACTTTCTCCCTTACTTTTTCTTAATAAAGAGGAATTATTTATTCATTGTAGATAAAACCATACTAAACAAATTCAAAATACAAATTTTTGGTAGCAAACAGGAAGAAAACCTAAGTCAAAATATAGTCTAGTTTTTACATAATTTTATATATTTATAAATTTATCAAAATAGTCTTTTAAAGTTCACAATACATACATAACACTGTACATGTAAATGTAATAACAAATGTATTATGAAATACATTAAAAAATAACCTTTCAAAATACCAAATTCAACATGAAAACTGTCTTAAAAAGGGTTGACATCTTCATAAACATAGTTTCAGTGCATTGATAGTAGTCATTAACCAGAGTTTTCTGGTTTCAAGTCTCATGAAGGTCTTATCTTAGTGCTCTCTTTAATTTAAGGTAAGAAGGCAGAGATATTCTTCTGGCAAAAGCAGCTGCTTTCTCTCTACATTGCTCGTCCAGATGAAGCAATTGTGTCTAAGAGTAGAACAGTTTTCACCGGAGTAGCAAGGCCTTAGTAATGAACATATTCAGACTGAAGGGACTGTGCAGGGGAGAGACATAAACTGAGGTTAAATTCCACCACACACAAAATTTCTTGTACATTATGCAGCTTCTTTCTTCAACACAAGGCAATTTGGGTCTATTATGTAAAAGATAAATGAATAAACTAGAAAAGAATAGAAAAAGATGAGGGAAACGAAGTATTTGCTAAGAATGAGATATTCAATTAGGTAAAGTAATTGCAAGAAAACTTTATATTTTAAAAGGCTTACTAATTTAATACTAGTGATTAAAAATTAAGTATTATTTGGAAATTGGTAGGTAGCACTAAACTTGCTTTTAAGCTTTTGTACAATACTACTGAGTTTTACTCAAAAGTACTAAATGATATTTGTAACTAAATAGAAGATTATTAGAGTATACTTTAAGGAATATATATACTTTTTATTTAATGCAATGCATAGCAAATGAATGTTAATGCTTCTAATGCAGGAGAATTAGCCATCATTTAAATAGATTCCTTAAGGATGTATGGATATAATAAATACCTTATAAATCCTTTCCACTTAGGGGGGACACAAAGCACTTATAGCTTTGAAATCTGATCTTAAGACCCAAAAAGCTTTTGTGTAGAAGAGTCTTGCAGTCATAACATAATAAACAGTGGGCAACTTTCAAGAAAAATAAATAATGCAACATCCCACATCACATTAGATAAGAACATATAAAAGGAGCATGCTTCAGATATGTAATCAGAATGCATTGACAATAGACATAAACCAGGAAAAGATAAAGACAGGTAGAGAAAATCTGCCAAACAGTTATTTTTGAGCAGCAAACAGCAGTTAGAAAGAAGAAACATAAATCAGCCTAAACATTAACAATTTCTCTGCATAATTCTTCTAGTCAAATACCTTAGAAAAATAAAGTTTACTTGATTTGCTACCAAATGCCCTTTTCTCTTCCTCCAATAATTATTTTTCAAATTTATCTGCAGCATTTTATTAATAGGTCATCAATTCTGAGAATGGTCCATTTTATTGATAGTATGGGTATCAGTAAAAAAGAATCTGTCCATTTTGCATATAATTTACAAAAGGATTCAAACTATCTTTGAACAGCTTCAAAATCCCAGTGAACTTTATACCCTATCAACAGCCATTTACTACATAAGTATCTATCAACACCGTGAGTCAAAAGTTATGGTCCTTGCCCTCAAAGGGCAAAAGACCACACTGTCATACAGACATAAAGTGAAAAGACAAAGGTGCCAACATTAAATAATAACATACATAGGGTGACAGTAACATTGTGCACAAGCAAAAGATTAGGCAAGGGGTGGAAAAGGAAGGTCATGGCAGGGAGGTGCGTTCTTGAGGCTGCAAGTTTCAAGGAAGAGGTTAAATGTTAAGAGCAGGAAGAAAAAAAGGAAAAGGTTTGGCAAACTGGCTTTCTCACTATAGCATGTAGTTTATGTCAAGGCTTCAAAACAGGAGAGATGATCAAGACTTAGGGTACTATAATGTAAATATACCTGAACTCACAGAGAGAATAAGAGGTAAAACTCTGAGAAAGTCCAGTGAAACTGGTCCAATGCCTTGAAGCCCATTTAACTTGTGGGACATCAGCTACCATCCTAGCAGTTAGAGCTTGAAAGTGGACTATCATTTTTCTAGGTGCTTTTTCCCAGTTTCTTCTGAAATCTCTGCAGAGAGGGCAGAGCCACGAGGCCTCCCCAGCAGCAAAAATGCCACACATGCATGCTATGCACTGGCCAATGCTTTCTTGGGAATATTTTAACTTTCGCTTTTGTTCTAATTAGAAAAGTTATTCATACTAACATAAATTATAAAGCTCCTCTGATTGCTTGAAAATTTACAACAAAGTTGTTTTTGCAAGCACCTCTAAAGTTCCATCAACTCTCAATAAATAGAAATACAGCAAATGAACAGACACTAGACAAGTGACCTTTGTTAAACTAACTTTCTTCCAGGTTAAAGTGTTTTACATTATGCATCAATATATAGGGGGTAAATATGTGTGTACATGTATTTATTTATTTTATGGAATCATGATACCCACTGAACTAGAAAATGGAAATAGTTTAGAATATTAGACTAAGGATTTCAATCATTCATGTGAAGTATATATTCATTAGTCTCTGGCAGACAGCCTTTCCTTGCACACAGCAGAGGTCAGAAACTCTGGCTGGTGTTTAATCCAGCCTTCAGATTCAGATGACCACAGTCTTTACTGCTTCCTTTGCCACTCACCCAGTTTGCTCACTTACATTGCCTAATTCTCTCTGCAGGTCTCTGTAAACGAATGAAGACATGATTTGGCCAAAGAATGAAACTTCTGTCATGCTGATTAATTCATTCAACAAACAATTATTGAACATCAATAGTATGTATATATTAGGTACTGTGGGATAAAAATATGATACCAAAATTCTCGAAACCAAACATATCCCATGGTTTCTTTATATGGTGTAAAAAAAATTAAAGAAAATAAGAGATCAGTAAAACGGGTTTAGCAAATTATTCCGACATCAGTGTTTTGCAACAAATTAACCCCTTTTCATTTTCAGTCTAAAACAAAAATCTTAATGTAACTGGACTTAGGGAAGAAAGAGAATTGTTAAAATCTACAAGACCTATCATTTTTGAAAAGTATAACTAATATTTTGAGGCCTTTTCACTGGGGAAACAATAGTGACAGAAATTCAGATTTCAGGCACCACGTGTTTATATAATGGGGTTGTACTCAGGGTATCTGGTTCATTTGTTTTCCAAATGTACATGTATCCTAAAGTTATTAATATCCCAGTTATTGGCACTTTTAATTTTTATAGTAAAAATGAAAATGCACTGTGTACTCCATAAACAATATCATTATTGCTATTGATTTTATTATTCAAAAAATAGATTAACTGAAGTACAACTAACTGGAATTTTTGGTACATTAGATATACTACTTAACAGGTCAATTATTCTGTAAAAGATGCTTATTGAATACTTTCTACATACCGGGCACAGTTGTAAACATCTTATATGTATTAACTCATTAAACGCTCTGAACAACTCATTTTACAGATGGGGAAATTGAGGCACAAAGCAGTAAAGTTACTTGCCCAAGATCATGCAACTAGGAAGGAATCTGAACTCCAGCAGTCTGGCTGTAAAGCCCAAACTCTTAGCCACCACAATATAATGCCTCAAGACGCTTCCAGCATTTGTCCTGTGATTCACTACATATTCAAATAAACATTCTCTATCACATGACACAGACAAATAATGAGCAGGGTATGATCCTGAGCAAGCAAAGAAATACTAACATACAAAAGAGAGGGTACTATTTATTACTGCAAAGGAGATATGATTTTTAAATGATTTTCAATAGAACTGAATCCAAAAGAATTTTCAGGAATATTCTATAAGGAAATTTTCTTTATAAGAACACTCATGTTTAAATATTCTGATTAAAGTTTTAATTCTGCTTAGCCAATTTTTTTATCATTACCATAGAATTGATACCTAATGTATCTGAAAAATAAAAACAAACAAACCCCTCAGCAATGACAATGATATGGTTATGAAGGAAGCGAGACCTGAGGTGTAAATATTATTTTACAAAGTAGCACTTATTTATATAACCAAGAGATTTTAATTTCTTTAATAGAAAATTCAAGTTCATGTGGCCATTAGGTTCAACTGGGTCACAGTGAGTTAAGACCAGATCAAGTTTATCACGATCATATGGTATTTTTACAGTATGAACACCCTAAACTAGTAACACAGCAATATTCAGCCTGCAAATGAAGGATAAAATTACCTTACACTGCAGCCCCCAAAATTTTTATGTCAAAATATAAGCTTCCAGCAAGAATTCTTGCTCTGAAAGCAGCTGGATTTGACACAAAACACAGTGTTAGGTAAGGAGATCAAGACAATTTGTTCTGTTCTGGAAATGTGCTACTATCTGTTTTGGCAGATGTAGGTAGTGACATTAAAAATTTAGGTATTCTGGGGGTGTTTCTTTTTTAAACAGCCCAGTTACCTAATCATGGTAGAAAAATGTCTAATAATTATTGATATAAATACTGTACAAATAGTTAATAAATAAAACTATAAACTATCAAAAACAGCAAATTGTAAAGAATAATGAAAGTTAAGGTCTTTGCGAGCAAATGAATGCAATAATGTCTTAGTGTTCAAACAACTTGGACCAAAGGACCCTATGATCTGGAGTGTTGGTTTCCTAGTAGGTCAAAATCACCGTGTGCTTTTGTCACACTGACTTTTTCTTTCCTGCATTTCCCCATTTTCCCAAGTCCCTTAGGAAGAAAAAAATAGTCTACTAGTTACCTTGGTTTGAGTTCTAACTACAGAAGCAAAAAGCACCTACAGAGGCAAAAAGTGATTTGTTTTACACTTTGCTGTACATCTGAAACTAACACAATATTGTAAATTAACTCTACTTCAATTTTTAAAAAGTGATTTGTTTTAATGGCATCACTGATAGTTAAAGGAAAGAAACACATGTTTGGTAATATGGTCTCTTATATATAACTCCAGTGTTTTTAAGTTTTAATGAACAAATGAGGAAAAAATAAACACTGGTGAAAAATAAATTTATCTATAACTGCCTCTATACTCCTGGGTCTTTTATGGCTTTGCAATGGAGTCTCCAGTTGTAATGTTTGTAAGTTAAAAACACACAAAATGCGTGCATTGATACATACTTCCACAAATGTGGTTTCACAATACTACTGAAAGTATTTGCCTCTGCTAACATGATAATACTTCTGCAATAACACTAGTAGAAGCATAGCTGGATAAGGTTTTATTGGCATCATATTAGGTTAAGGTTTGTGATAAAATCAGGTTTGTGATAAAATCAGCTTCAAAAGAGGTATAAGTATTTTTCTACAGTGCTCTCTAAGCATTTCAGGGACCCTAAGATTTAACAATGCAATTTTGGTTAACTAAAATGCTATACAAACTATTCTTTCACCTTCCTGCATAACTTTTAATAGATTCTTTTTTCTAGGGGAACTTAATATGTGCTCTTCAACAATCACAAAGAGCTCAATTGTTAGATGACAGATTGTTGACACTCAATTTGACTCAGCCAACCATTACATGCGTGTTTTCAGTTCATCTGAACACCAAAATTATATTGATGCAAGCTTGGTTGAAATGTATTTTCTTTTATTTTAATAAAGCCATATTTGTAGAAAAAAAAAAACAAAACTCTCAGATTGCTGTATATTAAAGTTAAAGCTGAGAAGTTGTTTGCTTTTTATTAGTGCTTCCTGCGCTTGCAATGATTATGGGCCCCTAATTAGCCCTTTGCTTAACTTTCATGAACCTAGATAGATTATCCAACGTTTAGTTCAATAAATATTTATTAGGTGCTTTCCACACTTTGGAACCTGAGAAAACAAAGATGCCTCTGAGGAGCTTAAAAGCCAGCAGAGGAGAGAGAGAATCACATACAGCTGACTATACTATGAGAGAAACCAGAGGGTGAGAACAAAGTCCCACGAGAGATGAGAAGGACAAGGCTTTCTGCCTGGATGGGTCACAAATGCCTCATCAAAAAGATAACTAGTGAGCCAGGCCAGGAAATAAAAAACCAAGCAGAGACAGGAGGAAAAGCAGAGTAAACTGCTTGTGCTAGGGGCTCAGCACGAGGCAGAACGTCAGTCAGGATGCCGGGTGGAGCTGCTGGAGAAGACAGGGCGGGAGGCACGTGGTCTGATGGGGAAGGGCGCCGAGGGGCAGGCAAGGGATCCAGACCAGACCCTGTGTGCAAAGTGGAGACGATGAATGACTCTTAACACAGGAATGATTTAATCAGCTGTGCCTTAGACATCCAGCGCTGGCAGCAGTACAGAGGAAAGTTTAAAGGCAAGAGATACTGAAGGCAGGGAGGAAATTTAAAATGCTAACCCAGTAGTCCACGAAGACCTCAATGAAGGCAGCAGTGATAAGAATGGAGAAACAAAATACGGACATTTCAAAGGGAAAACTGCTAGGACTTAGTGGCTGGATGTGGCACAGGGAAGGCAGAAGTAACGTCAAAGACCATTCCAAATTTCTAGCTTGGATGATTGGATGTATAAAGATCGCAGTCAGTAAGCCAGGAAACAAAAGGAGGAGTAGACAACTGAAAAAGCATGTATTCTTTTCCAGGACTGCCCACAGGAAGTTAGAAATGCAAGTTCAATGCTCAGGAGATGATTACCCAGAGAGAGAAGCAGACCAGGATCAGAGCCTTAGGAAAAATCATTAAGGGGTGGGTAGAGGAAGACAAACAGGTAACTATTTAATGGGGGGAAAAGGAGAAATGGGAAAATAATATTCCAAAACTCAAGAGACCAAAAATAACAGGAGAAAAGGGTGGCCAACAGAGTCAAATGCTGTAGGAAGACTAAGAAGAGGAAGGACTAACAAGAGATCATCAGATCTGGCTGAAGGAAGTCAATGGCAGCCTGTGCGACAGACTTTCACCATACTGTGGTGCCACCTCCCCTGTCCAAGTTTGTCCATAAAGGAGACACTATGATAGGTGACAGAACTGAGGGGAGAAATTGGTACCACTCTGTACCTGTTCACAGGTGAGGAGACAGGCAAATGGACGGTAAGACACTGAAGATATAGCAGAGAAAGGATGTGGATAGGGCAACTCCCAGGAACAGTTTGGAAAGAATAGTTCAGGCAGGTAGGGTTACCACTGGAAAACAGTAGGGCTCCTTTTTTAAAAAAGGAATAAAAGGACACGTCAGATGCAGATACACTCTGAGGTAGAGAAGAGGACAGTGAAGAGGAATTACTCCTGAAAAATTCTATGTTCTCAGGAGAAATCAGGACCAGGTTAACTAAGGTTGGAGGGGCTGTGTTGATGAAGAGCGTGAAAAAGCTTCGGAACAGCCAATGTGGGGAAGAGAAAGGGAGCCAAATGGGATAAGCAAACTACTTATGAGCACCGAAGGGTCAGGGTAAATTAGAAATTCATTTGAAATGGAGTCAGTTGGCACAGTTGGGATTTTCTCCAGCAGAGCTCAGAAGAGAGAGACTAGAAACAGACATGAGATGGCTGAACTGATCTAATTTGGGAGGCCAGTGATAAAGTGGCTACAGAAAAAAGGTCCAAGTGGAACAGAGAATGTTGGAAAAAGGAAGCAGAAATGACTATGGGGCTACAGAAGGAAGTAAACTGTGAAGGGAAACAGGCAAGGGTCATAAAGAGGTCATGGGGAAGAGTCAGTAGGGTGGGGGGGGCGGTATGTTTGATATGGGCCTTATAGAATTCAAGACATCAGAAGCAATGCTCTAAGCAATAAGAAGATCCATGAAATGGATTTCCAAGTGAATAAAAGCAAAGATCACTGAAGTTAAGGAAGTTTAAAATACAGTAGCTGTGAGACTGAGCAAGTCACTGCCTCTCTGAGTCTTAATTTCCTCATCTGTCAATTACGGATTAAATAAGATGATGTATAAATATTGCACCTGATACAGTGTGAGGCACATAGGAGGTGTTCAGTAAATCACTGATGAGGATGATGATATGGATTAGAAAAATGTTACAGTTGTCACACATGCTGGCAGCAGCTTGGTAGCTAAAAAGTAAAGCCAAAGTCCTCAGTACAATGGTATTAGGCGGCAGATGCTTTGGGAGGTAATTAGGTCATGAGAGTAGAGACTTCATGAATGAGATTGGTGTTCCTTTTTTTTTTTAAATTTATTTATTTTATTTATTTATTTTTGGCTGCGTTGGGTCTTCATCGCTGCTCATGGGCTTTCTCTAGTTGCGGCGAGCGAGGGCTACTCCTTGTTGCGGTGTGCGGGCTTCTCATTGCAATGGCTTCTCTTGTTGAGGAGCACGGGCTCTAGGCACATGCGCTTCAGTAGTTGTGGCACACGGGCTCTAGAGCACAGGCTCAGTAGTTGTGGTGTACAGGCTTAGTTGTTCCACGGCATGTGGGATCTTCCCAGACCAGGGCTCGAACCCATGTCCCCTGCATTGGCAGGTGGATTCTTAACCACTGTGCCACCAGGGAAGCCGCAGGATTGGTATTCTTATAAAAGGGACCCAGAGAGCTCTCTCACTCTCTTACAGCCATGTGAGGATACAATGAGAAGATGGCAGCCTGCAACCCGGAAGAGAGCCCTCACCTGAACCTGACCATGCTGGCACCTGATCTCTGGCTTCCAGCCCCCAGAATGGTGAGAAATAAATTTGTTGTTTATAAGCTGCTAGTCTAGGGTATTTTGTTATAGCAGCTGAGCTCACTAACATACTGGTTTTTTATGTCCTTTCTTTTCATCTAATAACTTTCAATCAGAGACTGAACCTGAGGATGCCAAAGCCCACACAGATGATGAAGTCATTAATATTACGGAACTGAGGGTTTCACAATAGTCTGACCAAGAGAGAGAAATATCTGCTTCTATGGATAAACGGTTCTCTCTCACACATATCAGCCCTGTGAGTTCAGATATTCAACAACAAACAGCCTGTGTCGTTTACCAAAGATTTCTTCCATCAGGGGCAGATCCAATGACTTTACAAGTAACATGCATGGGGCATCTGTGCTTGTTTGCACATGCATGCACACCTGCATGTATGTGTGTCTGTGTGTAATAGGGGGTTGCAATAAAAACATGCCTTTCTGGGTTAAACGCCTTACACACATACAGTAAATTTCAAATTTTTGGAAGAAATAAATGACTTACTCAATATTAGAAAAGACGACAATATGGAATAAATAAACCAATAATCAAATAAGTAAGCAGAGTCCAATGCTAGATACTATGAAGTTAATAAAAGTAAGCTGCCACGGTTTCTAACCTCAAGTTTACCAACCAACTCAGTGGGGATCCAAGGCGTATACCCATGGGAAAGGTGACTCTCAATACGAAACAGAAATGATAAAGGCCAAATGACCAATACAGAGAGGACAAATTAAGAAAAAGTCAAGACTGCTATAGTTGGGTGAGGCCAAGGAAGGCTTCACAGAGAAGGAAGTAGGATTTAGGCTAACTTCTGAAGGGAAGGAGTCTGAAAGCAAAGGTGAACCAGGTTGGGAGCATAGCATGTAAGAAAAGGACGAAGGCCCTTGGAGCAGGGAATATTCAAGTTCCACATAGAAGAAGTAAAAGGATCATGCTCAGGAGTGAAGGGAAATGAATTTGAAATGAGGGTGGGGGGAAGACTCAAAAAGACCCTGAATGGTTAACCCCAGAGACTGAACCTACTTCATGTCAAGATGGAGCTGAAAGTTATGCTCCAAATGACCACTCTGGGTATAAATCAAATATTTTTAAAATGTGAGGAAGAAAAGGCACAACAGGACACAAAAGTAAGATCAACATGTTCATGGCCCAGAAATGAACTAAGACACAGTGGTAGGCCACTGGCTACAGAGCTGGAAACTGGTAGAGGTGGCCAGGTGTCCCATTCCTGGGGGTACACAGGCTAAAAGCTGCTGGCCTGAATCTGAGGCTGGGGTCAGGCTCTCCCACCTGTGAAAGGGGCCAAGGGAAGCCACAAACAATGCCTTGGGCCAGGTTTGTGCACAGCTGCATCCTTGCCTGAGAAGTCAGCCTCCCGAGCTCACCACGGGAGGAGAAGCTGGGACATGAAGAATCTGTTTCTAGACTGGAATACCTAGGGCGTCAAGTGGAGCCAAGAAGAAAGCCAATAGGTGAGGCAGGGAAAACAAAGAGAGAGGGGAGAGAAACAAAAAACTCTCATCCAGAGTGACTCTACAAATGAAAATTCTAAAGCACACAAGGAACGTGAACACCAAGAGAACTGACAAAGTCTGCAATCAGGAGACAAATTCTCACAGGCTGAAGCAACAGGCAAATCGCAAAGCAATCTCAAAACAACTTATCATCTGAGATCCTCAAGGTGAGAAAATGAAGAATAGCCATAAAAAGAATAAGAATTTATTAAATGAAATAGGCAGGTCCAATGAGAACAGATGACTATCATAAAGAATGAATTATAAATGCTGGTAATGAAAGCTATGGCTGTGGAAATCAAAAGGTAAATAGGTTAGGGATACATTGCAGAATGGACACAGTTAAAAGAGAATTAGTGAACTGGAAAATAATAGGAGAGAGTCAATCAGAACACAGCCAGAGGGCTTCCCTGGTGGGGCAGCGGTTAAGAATCCGCCTGCCAATGCAGGGGATACAGGTTTGAACCCTGGTCCGGGAAGATCCCACATGCTGTGGAGCAACTAAGCCTGTGCGCCACAACTACTGAAGCCTGCGCGCCTAGAGCCCGTGCTCGGCAATAGGAGAAGCCACCACAATGAGAAGCCCGCCGCACCGCAATGAAGAGTAGCCTCCACTCTCTGCACCTAGAGAAAGCCCGCGCACAGCAACGAAGACCCAATGCAACCAAAAATAAATAAATAAACTTTTTTTAAAAAAAGGAACACAGCCAGAGCAATAGGAATTTCAAAACATAAAATAGAAGGCAAGAATACTGAGGACAGATTGAAATGCTCTAACATAAGTCTAGGCGTATTGCAAAAGAAGAGAGTAGGAGGAAAGGCCAAAAAGCATTATCCAGAAAGATAATGGTTGACAATTTTCCATAATTGAAAAAGTCATCAGCCCTTTGACTGAAAGCACACTGAGGCCAAAAAAGGCCAAACTATAATGAATCAATATCTAGATATATTATGGTGAAACTGTAGAACTTCAAGGAAAAAGAGAAAAATCTGATAATAATTAGTTTTACTCTTCAACTGAGAAGCTTTGGAAGCAAAGGATAACATTAAGAAACTAGGATTTTAAGCATACTCTGGCAGCAGTACAAAGACAGATTGAAGGACCAGAAAATGATGGCTTAAGATTAACTAAGCCAGAAGATGCCCTCATGGAGCTTTCAATCTAGTGGAAGACAATGGCTTACACATCTTTGTCTTACCTTCCTCCACTAAAACAATACTGAGCTTATGGTAGACACTCATATAAATATTGGATAATTTTTTAATTGGATAAGCCTCTATACATATACAAAAAGCACTTACTGCTGGCCAAAAATAAACTAGAGGAAGATTAAAATAAGATCCTTTTCTATTGATTTAGCATATTGTTGACATTATATAAGAAAAAAGGTATCAAATTAAGTTGAACAACCAAGGCAATAACTCCAATGTATTCGAGATTAAAGGAAGTTCTGTGTTTTAAAGAATCCTTTCAAACGGAGAGTCAAAAACAGCTGTCAGGGGCTTCCCTGGTGGCGCAGTGGTTGAGAGTCCGCCTGCCGATGCAGGGGACACGGGTTCATGCCCCCGTCTGGGAAGATCCCACATGGCACGGAGCGGCTGGGCCCGTGAGCCATGGCCACTGAGCCTGCGCGTCCGGAGCCTGTGCTCCGCAACGGGAGAGGCCACGACAGTGAGAGGCCCGCGTAATGCAAAAAACAAAAAACAGCTGCAGGATTTATATAGCAAATTAATGTAAACCACTATTTAACATTAGAAGCTTGAACAACCTTCAGCTCTAT
Source organism: Monodon monoceros (assembly GCF_005190385.1). Lineage (NCBI taxonomy): Eukaryota > Metazoa > Chordata > Mammalia > Artiodactyla > Monodontidae > Monodon > Monodon monoceros. Next base: position 92,872,595 of record NW_021703774.1, read on the forward strand.
CTGCAAATACCGTGTGTACCTAAATAACTTATATGTAAATTTAGGCATCACCTGAACCGTGCTGACCTCAGAACAATTTGATGCTTTGTCAAGTAACATTCCCAAGTCCCCCGGGAAGGGAACAGAAGAATACCAATGCTGAAAGAATGACAAAGATGTAGTTCAATACTGAGACCGAGCTCATGTTCTTGATAGTATTAGTATCCCTTAGCTGGAAAATTGCATCAAATTTAAGGCAATGCCACAACAAAGAGGAGAGATGGAAAAACCACAGTAATTTGAACATACAGCAAGGTTAGAAAGCTAGTACTAACCCTATATATTAAATGATATTTAATCCTTCATCAGGACAAGATGATAGTTTTTTAAATGTAGAACAGGCAGAGTGAAAAGACATGACATTAAATCAGGAAAAGCTATTACATAGCATTGGAAAGTAGGCGCATTTTATTGGGTATGGATGTTCAAACAATCAATAAGTAGTTCATCACTGTCACACTAACATTACTCCGAAGTAAAAATGAAGCATGCTTTAATGCACACACCAATTGCTCAGATTTTCATCAAACTGGTTATTTCAGAAAGCTGGATCTAATAATTTGATCTTATTCCAATTCCTACTTTAAGAACAAATAATACCTTAAAATATATATATTTTCCCCCTAATGCTAGAACACAGAACTTAACCTATTCATAGGCTACCCAGGTTGTTCTGACACTGGTCAAATCTGAGGTGGAAACTCATCCACAGAGTCTTCACAACCAAAGAGCAGACTAACCAGCTGAGTATAAAAATGGTAACGACCACTGGGACAGGGAACTGCATTTAAGGCAATTTCAGCGGTGGCATAAGGAGAACATTAAAGTAGTACACAATATTTCATTTCAATCTTCCTTTCAACTTTAAACCAAATGAGTATTTTTAATACTTTTCTGTGTTTAGAACTGCATTAGAAACCATAAAATAGAAAAGAATTTTATAAAATGTCTACACAAAGAAAGTTTAAAATTTGGAGACTTGCAAATAAAAATTGCATGTATAAAGTCTTGCATGTATAGACAATATGTAAACAAATACAGATGCTTGTGTATGCAAAGCAACACTACATATTGATAAAGTAGTAAATAGTCATCATGAATAGAAACAGAGGTTAAAAAGTAAAACATTTGGTGGGTTCGATTTCTTGAGAAGCGTTTCAGAGCGTATATGGAAGATAATATGTCTTCTCATAATGAGAAATTAGTGAAGAAGGAAGGGGGCTTCCAAGAAAGAGCTTCCCAAAGGCCAAGAGGTAGGGGAGGAAACCACACTCAGGGTCAAGCAGGGGAAAGCTGGTACAAAGATACAATAAGGAGAACAAAGGACAGAGAGCCTGAAAGCTCAGCAAAGGAATTCAGGATCAATGTTCTAGCATCAGGGGATCACTGGTCACTTTCAAATGATGATGAGATCAGTATCTATTACCTGGCTATGCTCTCAAGCGGGGATCGGCAAACTACAGCCCAGGGGACAAATCCAGCTCACCACCTGTTTCTGTAAATAAAGCTTCATTGGAACACAGCCACACCCTCCATACACATATATAAAAGAGTTGGGACACAGAGCCAAAAATTTACTCTCTGGTCCTTTACAGAAAGAGTTTGTGACCCCAGTTTAATGTATGAATTAAGACTGAGTTAAGAAGATTATCAACAAGGCTAACACAACAAAGAAGATGAGAAAGCAGCAGAATAGAGAAGAATGGGAAAATTCCAAGAGACAATGAATGGCATCACTGACATAACCTGCAACATCATTAAGAGAATATTCTTGAAAATGTTTGAAGATCAATATGAGTGAATAACAAAGCTTAGTATAAGCTACTACTTAACAATTTTAAAAGTCACAAAAAAGATTTTAATAGGTGATACCTGAAGAAGCTTTCAGAAGAACCTTATTACAGGACTGCTTATCTTATTTATGTTTATATTCCCTACGGGTCAATACGATAAAAGCTTGTTATAAAAGGCTGTTCCCATCAAGCAAAGATTAATTTCTGACACAGAAGTCACAAAAAATTCTTTGTAGCCAACCTGACTATATATGTGTATTTTTATAACAAAGCACATTATTTTACAACTCCTCATGTCAAATGTTGTAAAAAATATGTTTTCTAAGGACCATAATTTTTTTTAATAGCTAAGTTTCCATTTATAAAAATAAATATATCATTTAAAATTTCATAGTAAAAATATGTTAGAGCTATTGGTCATATATGATTATTTAATAGTATCTATACTACTACGTATGTGCATTGAAACACAGCGTAATTGTTGAAAAGCATAGAATTTACCGAAAGAAACCTGCTGAGGTAGGGTTGGGAGACAGCAGACAGGGCTCAAACTGGTCTCCTGCCTTCAGGGTTTCTAGCAAGAGCTCCCATCCCCATGAATGCCAGGATTATCTTCATCAAATCAGATCTGATCAAGCCACTCCTGCTGACAAGATTCCAGTAGCTCACACTGCACCTCCCAGTTTGGCTTCAGCTTAATTTTCCAGCCTTATCTTTAGGTAACCACCCCTGGCTTTAGCTACACTGGAATACTCACTGCTCTTAAAACAATAATAGCTAAAATTATTGAGCATTATCTACAGGCACTGTGTAAACTATTTCATATGATTTATCTCAATTAATCATCACAACCACCCTATTACAAAGATTATTATCATTACCACATAAGCTTTAAGGCCTCACAGTCACACAAACCCCTTTCAAAGCACACAGTCATATGTTTGTATACAATTTACAAAAATAGTTTGTACTCTTTATCTTAAACAGATCCCACCAAACTGTATAAGTTTCAGGTGCACAAAACCTAAATATGCTCCTGAAAATTATTATTCCCATCTCCTGAGGCTCGGAGAGGTTAAATAACTTGCCAAAGTACTCACCACAAGGAAATGGTAGAGACAGGATTTGAACCCAGGTCTACTCGTCTTTAGAAACTAAGAACTTAACTATAGTACTAAGGCTGTACCTCTGTTCTTGTAGCTCCCATTGTCTGAAATGACCATTCTCCGTCTTCCTATTTTCATCACTAGATTTCTAGAAGGCTCCTATTCATCCTCCAAAGCCCAACTAAAATGTTATGCCTTCTTCATAGCTTTCCCTAACCCTTCTTGGAAAAAAAGGCATATCCTTTAGATATCCCTCTATTTTAAACACATATCACAGCATATCTATGACATGATGTAATCAAAAGAATATGCTTTCTTGGAGTCAAACTGACCCAGGTACAAATTATGGCTCTGCTACATATTTGTGGTACAATCTAAGGCAAAATATTTAAACTCTCAAACCCTCAAGTTATTTACCTTTAAAATGGAAGCAATAATTCTTACCACATTCATTCATTTAAATACCCAGCCATCCATAATATACCCATTCAAGAAATACTTAATGAATGCCTACTACATGCAAGGCACAGAGCATACAACCGTGAAAAACAGACACTGGCCCTGCCGCCACAGCACTTACAGTCTAGCAGAAGATACAGACTAGTGAACAGCTGATTAAAATGCAGAGCGAGAATCTGAGTATTGCAATTAAGACCAAGGCAGGGTGTAGAAGAGCTTATGCGGGAAGCATTGTGACCTAACCCAGACTTGCAGGGTCAGGTAAGGACAATGCCGATGAATAGCAATTCAGTGGTAAGTCTCTTAAAAATAACACAGAGCAAGTATTCAAGACAGATACCGCAAGTAATTTCAATTTAATAAAATACTTCCACCCCACCCACGCTGTAATCACACGTCCCTCATCTCTTAAGATTTGAAAACGCCTCTGAACGTCAGGGAGGGAAAACTGATTTTTTACAGTAGGTGGGTCGGCCAAAATGAAACCTGGTGCATTGCACTGGTCAGTAGAAACCTCAAGACTAACAGAACAGTCCAATTAAAAATAAAATCTGCTTCTCAGAATTCTGTCACAACCATAAGGATTCCTTAACATCTGTTCTTGTTATCTGTGTTAAAGCATTTAATGACAGAACAAGGAAATCATTTCCACATTTTTCTGGGGGCTGAACTGCTGCACAAAGTGAGAAGCAATTGCAGCTTTCAAGAGAGATGCTAATTGCAGCTTTTAAAATATTAGACGCCCTCTAAACACCCAGCAACCCCCGTCCCCTAGGAGTTTCTGGGTCTTTCTTAAAGGTGCGAGGAGGATATTGCCATCTAGACTTCATTTCCTACCTAAGGATTTAAAAACATTTTTGTTGAGTGATTTATTCCTAGTTCTTCAAGGATCATATGTCTCACATCTTCAGAAGCATTGGGAAAAAAGGACCATCTTATTTAGACAAGAAACCTGTAACAATCAGAAAAGCTTCATTGAACCGATAAAGGAAAAAACTCCCAACCTCCTACTTTATTCCCCATAAAATGGGAGTTTCCATCTTAATTTAGACCTTCTGCCAGCAAGCCAGCAGGGGTAGGACTTGGAACCCTCCCTCTCACAGACGTTGTCTAGGCAAAGATGAAGGAGGGAAAATCGGCTACAAGACACCTGGCTATTCTTACTTCCTGGGAGGGTGAGAGGGAGGAAAATGTTGTCTTGATGGCAATTCTATTTATAAATGCTTTTCTTTACAATAAGATGACAAATTTAAGAAGGAGAAGGGCAAGAAGCAGCAGCTGCCCACACAGAGTATTACTTTAAATTTAATTATTGGAAAATCACTGTATTCAGGCCAGGAGAGGGAAAATATGGAAGGAAACCAAAATCAAGTTATATAAACATGGTGGCTAGGGGACTAACAATCGTCTAAAGGAAGCTCCCATGCTGCCACTAGCAAAGAGGAAAACTGAGATCCAGAACAAGTAGAATGTCATTCTTATCAAGCTACCAATCCTTCTGGTATTGAGCTATAAATGTGGATTACACAAAACCTTTAGCCATGAAATCTACAAGGTATTCATATAATTATCTACCTATATATATAACACTTTTTCTGAAAATGGAGAGACCTGTACTCTGGTCTAAAAAAGAGGCTGACCCACAATCAGTATATGAAAATATTGACTGAACTCAATTCCTGCTGTGAAGTATAATGACTTGTAAAACTAGTTATAAAAATGTATAATAAATACACTTCATTTTCCATCTAATCCCAGTTACTAGGATTTAAGTTTTACTGATACATATGTACCCATAACTTAGTGGGATTAGAGTCAAATTAAGGGACAGAGTGGGCCTAGGCTATAGTCTCTACAGGAATCTAAAATAATGTTGAGAAACATCACTGGGAATAAAATCAGATTGGGGGAAATCATATGTGCCAGAAAGGACTGTGTGTGGATAGAGTGGAAAAAAAACTTTGAAAGAGGCCTGAGGTAGGGATGGGAATAGTCATGAGTCCAACCAACACACACACACACACACACACACACACACACACACACACACACACGCTGCATCTTCACATTCACAAGGTGGTTTCTAAACTGCCTTCTAGGGAAAGTGGGTCCCATTAGCTTTTACCGTGGGGTATGGATTTGCTGAGAGGCGGTGAGAGGCACACTGCCACCCGCACTTCTCCTCCCCTCCCCTCCCCTGCAGAGACCCGCTTCTTCCAGGATAATGGCTGAGGAAGTGTTTGAAGAACAGCGGACACGAAGGGGTGCCAGACCACAGCCTTCCCAGAACACCTGGGGCTTGCTTGTGCCTGAGTGGAGTCAATGTCGCATTTTAACATTGACTGACATTGCCTTGATCTGTGGCATCTATTTCTACTTCTCCTTCCTATCTTGTCCTTGTTCTCTCACATCAAAACTCACATTCCCATAGATCTCAATTCCCTTTGAGGCAATCAAAATATGTGATTAAAGTGATTCACGGCGGGGGGGGGGGGGGGGACCAATAAGATTTTACCCTAATAGGGATTACTGGTCACAAAGGGGGCTTGGTAACCAAAATGAAGAGCTCATGGGTAAAATGTGTTTGGAGATCTTCCATCCTGTCTCTAGAAGAGTGACAGCTAATTTTAAACGTCTTCCTGTTACCCTGCCTTCCCGTCCCCTACATCCCGAGTACCTACCATAAACCTGCCATATAAGCACCCTCCATTTGCCATTTAATAATTCTGGGTCAGCTCCCTGCAGGTGACCTAGTCAAGGGCTTGATGGTTAGTTCTGAGAAGACACTGTTCATTCAACACCTTCCACATTTAAATACTCCAAATTCATCCACTGATAAATGGTGTAGAAAAAGCCAGGATAAAAAAAAGCCACTACAGCCAAAGCAGATGCTGTCTGTCGTATGACTCGACCCCTGACTTTGCTGAGTGATTCGAAACTTCAGTGAAAAGTAACTGAAGACAACGGTGTCCATGATGAAGGGAATGAAAGCTGCTACCCTTCCTAGAGAAATCACTTTAAAAGGAGTGGGAAAAGGAGAAGAAAAAGAAGGAAGGAAGAAAACTGGGTCGACACTTGGCATTTACTTGAAGAAGAGCCAGCAGAATGTACGTGCAGAGACAGTTTCACAAAGCACAGAGGGAAGGCATCGATCAGAAGGCTTCCTTGGCGCAATTAAATTTCTTTGGTGGCGGCCTCGGCTGGGAAGGCAAGGCACAAAAGTTGTGTTCAGGGTTCTGAGGGCCAAGAGGTGGTGTCTGTGAACTTACAGGGATTGATCGGCTCAGGAATCTCGCTGAGGAAGAAGAAAGGCCGGTGTAGGAGGGCCGCAGGGCGGTGGCGTGATCCTCGGTCTTGGCGCTGTGAGGGCCTGGCTGACTGTTCAGGGCACTCCCACTGCTGCTGTTGCTTCTGCTGTACTGGTTGTTGTTGAGCTCAGGGTAATTTCTGGCAGGCAGCTGGGAGCTGCCATTCAAGAGGCTGGTGAACGGGTTGCCTACGAAACCCACCTTGGAGGGTGAGGCAGTCTTTTTGTTCTCTGGATCGTCTGCTGCAGCGTTCAAGTTCCCTAGAGAACTGGCTAGCCGGGAGTTCATGGAAAAGCTGAACGAAAAACACAGGTGGGGCAGGGGGGGAACATAGACAGCCATGTATACTCACACAGGGTTCACGTTTCTAAAACACATGATTACGACATTAGGGGAATGGGATGAAGACAGTTCTGATCAACGCAACTGGTGACAGAATTGCTCTTGGTGATATTATAATATGTGGCCTTTAGTTACACATGGTAAGTTCCTCTGCCAAAAGTAGTTAGGACTCAAGAAGCTGGCTAGAACAGTTTGACCAGAGATCCTGAAATAGAATATGTGCGGGTTTCTACTTGCCCTGTGGCAGGAAGTAAATGAAAAGGACTATATAAGGGGAGAGTACAAAGCAGACCTAAGTACAAGATTTAACTTCTATATATTCAATCATATGACTACATCAAACATCCCTACCCATTTTAGTTCGGCCCATACACATCAGGGGAGAAATGACTATGTCGTATATTATTAGTCTGCGCCACTGAGCTCTGTTCCCTGGATCATGTTGGGCAAGCTCTGAAAAGGGATGCCGTACAGCATTCCCTCCATGGCCATGTCCCCACAATTCAAGACAGGAACAGAAGCCTAGAGGGTCGCAGTGCTTTTTGTGGTTTCTCCCCTTCCCCCAGTCCCCTCCTCTCACAAACTTCAGCCAAACTCATTGTCTGCTGCTGCCTTCCTTTACCTCCTGCCAGTGCCTCAGAAGGAGGAGAGAAAAATTACCTTCTTACACTGGTGCCTGAGGACAAAGAGCCTCTGTTTATCCTCTTGGCCATCACCGAAGGGGACAAGGCCACTTTTGAGGTCTTCAAAGCAGATGCAGATCCTTGTGGGGAAGAACTCAATCTTTGTGGAGAAAAATGGGCAAAGCGTCACACAAAAGCTGTGTTATCTTAACATTCAGCAATAGACTAGGACAAGATAAACTAATAAACGTTAAAGAGATCATGGCAGGTCCTAGTAACAGTAGCCAACACGGACGCAGCCCTCACTCTGTGCTGAGCGCTCATCTAAGAACCTGACGGACATTAACTCAGCTTCTCCTCACAGCAACCCCACGAGGTAGCGAAGACTGCACTTTGCAAGTGAGCAAATGGAGGCACAAAGGAAAAGCTCCTCGTCCAAAGTCACTCAGCGAGCGAGAGGCAAAGCTGGGATTCAAATCCAGGATCCAAAGTCCTGGGGGTAACTACCATCCTGCCATCCTTGATCACTTCCCTTCCTTGACACTGGCATTCATTCCTTCCAAGTCCTGAGATTCTACCTCTCTATATTTCAAATCTATCCTTACCTTTCCACTCGGCAACTGCCCTAGGAGAGGCCATCATTATTTCTTATCCTTGACACCTAGCAGCACCTTTTAATCTGGTTCCTTAAAACTCACATTCCGAATAGCCTCCAACAAAATCTAAAATATCTAATCATGTCGCTTCACTGTTTAAACCATCTAATTTTTCTTCAGTGCCCAGAAAGCCTAAACTTCTTGGCTTGGCTTCTAAAACCCTCCAAAATCTGGCATTTGCCAATTCTCCACATTTTCCCACCAGACACCTCTTCTCCAGCTACAGAAAATGCCCTGAGATGCCTGGATAGACGGCGTCCACACCTCTGTCCAGTTTGCATACGCTATTTTTCCTGCCAAGGCATCTTCTCCTGTCCTTACCTCACCTCCACACACACCTTTTTCTTCCACCTCCATCTGACTCACTCCCATTGCTTATCCTTTAATGGTCCAATCAGCTGTTACCTCTTACAGCAAGCCTTCACTGAATTCCCAGGCGGGGTAAGCATCAAGTTTCATCATATATTCTCATAGTAAATCACAGCTCTTGTACCACATTTCATTGTCTAATATCGTCTACTTCCCTCGAAATTAGCTCCATTACGAGCAAAGAACTGCTTCTCATTTCAATTCCCAGACTAGCACAGTGCCAGACTCAGAGTAGGTGTTCAGGAAATATTTGCTGAGTGAACGAAAAGGGAAAAGTGACTCAAATCTGGACTACCAGGGCCCAGTCATGGTTTTAATACCAAATGTGTTTTGTCCTGGACAAATCTTTTAATGTAGCTGGACACTGTTTTCCTATCTGCTATAGAAAAGCTGATTTACTTGTAGACTCTTTTCTTCATCATCGTCCCTCCAAACAGCAGCTTACAACATGGTTTGCCTCTAAATCAAGAACAGGAAAAGTTGTACAAGGAAGCAGCTCAAGCTTCTGGAGAAGTCTGGGCCATCTCAGAGCTGCCTTCACTAAACAACCCTAAAACCTAGAGCTGAATAAGAACAGAGCTGAGGAGTGAATCAGCTTTTTTTCCCCATCTGTTGATGACAGTTTTGGGCAAACATTTCTACAGCCCTCACTAAGACCTACCCTGGATCCTGGTATCACTTAGACCACCAGGGAGTGTTCAGGGAACATTTTTCCAGAGAAAAACACTAATGTTTCCTCCTCAAATGGAGAATAGGGAAGGAAATAAAACTAGAAAACAAAGGAAGGGAACAAATACGTGCAAAAATAGGAGGAAAGAAGAATAACAGAAATGTTAAAAATTCAAGGCAAAATCTATCACTGGCTTGAAAGGCATGTTGCAGAGCCACTGTAGTTTATTAGAGATCCCACCATGCACTGGGCACACCAAGTACATTGGCATCATTCCCACAGCCATACGGCCCTGTAGACACCTCAGGAAAATAACATTTTTGCATGGTGAGCATTAAATACAAAGCATATTGTAACAATCTAGAACAGAAAGGAAGGAATTTTAAAAGTGAAAAGCTGTGGGCAGTTTATTTCTATGGGCTTAAGGGTTGGGAAATGTATCTAAAGGGTAGCATTTGTTTATAAGCTACTGGAAATTCAACCTGGTTGACAGTACCTGGAAGGCTGGGACACTGCTCTTGGATGCCCTTTCATATCCTCCAACCTACAGAAACCAAAGACAAATGTTCACACAACACCAGGGTCACACATTTAAGCCAAGACCAAAAGTCACATCATCTGGAGTCAGACCAGCAAAATTATTAAATGGGCAAGAGGGATAAACCTTGCAAATGGATATTAGTATTTATTCACTTTATAAAATAAATCCTAGAACCAGCAGGAAATCTATTTTAGTCGTTTTGTTTCCTCTTGAATTTCATTTACAGCAAAATGCTTTTTCATCAGAAGGTGGTATTGCATCTACTCAGGTTAAAAATGTTTGATCATGGTGCCATGATGCTTTTAAGAAAAACTAAATTCCAAAAAATGAGAATATTTCTGAGGATAAAAAGAAAAAGAAAAACACCATGTTGGAACGAACCTTCTAAAGTTTTGTGTAGTGAAGATTCTCTGGCTTCTTTCGCCTTTTTATTTGTCAAGTTACACCCCAACTTACCCTTTCCTCCCCCTATGATTTCTTAAAAATCAAACATAAATCTGTATGAAGTTAATTTTAATCAATATGATGCAATTTCTTAGAGTTTCAAACAAAAAATGGTGAATAAAAAAAAAAAAAA